>NC_092156.1:9763976-9946476 GCF_045791955.1 Oncorhynchus clarkii lewisi | reverse complement strand
TGCTGTCCAGGTTTACACTGCTACTGCTGTCCAGGTTTACACTACTACTGTTGTCCAGATTTACAATACTACTGCTGTCCAGGTTTACACTGCTACTGTTGTCCAGGTTTACACTACTACTGCTGTCCAGATTTACACTACTACTACTGCTGTCCACTTTACACACCTACTGCTGTCCAGGTTTACACAACTACTGCTGTCCAGGTTTACACAACTACTGCTGTCCAGGTTTACACTGCTACTACTGTCCAGGTTGACACAACTACTGCTGTCCACTTTACAAAACTACTACTGCTGTCCAGGTTTACACTACTACTGCTGTCCAGGTTTACACTGCTACTGTTGTCCAGGTTTACACTGCTACTACTGCTGTCCAGGTTTACACTGCTACTGCTGTCCAGGTTTACACTGCTACTGCTATCCAGGTTTACACTGCTACTGCTGTCCAGGTTTACACTGCTACTGCTGTCCAGGTTTACACAACTACTGTTGTCCAGGTTTACACTACTACTGCTGTCCAGGTTTACACTACTACTGCTGTCCAGGTTTACACTGCTACTGCTGTCCAGGTTTACACTGCCACTGCTGTCCAGGTTTACACTGCTACTGCTGCCCACTTTACACAACTACTGCTGTCCAGGTTTACACTGCTACTGCTGTCCACTTTACACAACTACTGCTGTCCAGGTTTACACAACTACTGCTGTCCAGGTTTACACTGCTACTGCTGTCCAGGTTTACACTGCTACTGCTGTCCAGGTTTACACTACTACTGCTGTCCAGGTTTACACTACTACTGCTGTCCAGGTTTACACTACTACTGCTGTCCAGGTTTACACTACTACTGCTGTCCACTTTACACAACTACTGCTGTCCAGGTTTACACTACTACTGCTGTCCAGGTTTACACTACTACTGCTGTCCAGGTTTACACTGCTACTGCTGTCCAGGTTTACACTGCTACTGCTGTCCAGGTTTACACTGCTACTGCTGTCCACTTTACACAACTACTGCTGTCCAGGTTTACACTACTACTGCTGTCCAGGTTTACACTGCTACTGCTGTCCAGGTTTACACTACTACTGCTGTCCACTTTACACAACTACAGCTGTCCAGGTTTACAGAACTACTGCTGTCCAGGTTTACACTACTACTGTTGTCCACTTTACACAACTACAGCTGTCCAGGTTTACACAACTACTGCTGTCCAGGTTTACACTGCTACTGCTGTCCAGGTTTACACTACTACTGTTGTCCAGATTTACAATACTACTGCTGTCCAGGTTTACACTGCTACTGTTGTCCAGGTTTACACTACTACTGCTGTCCAGATTTACACTACTACTACTGCTGTCCACTTTACACACCTACTGCTGTCCAGGTTTACACAACTACTGCTGTCCAGGTTTACACAACTACTGCTGTCCAGGTTTACACTGCTACTACTGTCCAGGTTGACACAACTACTGCTGTCCACTTTACAAAACTACTACTGCTGTCCAGGTTTACACTACTACTGCTGTCCAGGTTTACACTGCTACTGTTGTCCAGGTTTACACTGCTACTACTGCTGTCCAGGTTTACACTGCTACTGCTGTCCAGGTTTACACTGCTACTGCTATCCAGGTTTACACTGCTACTGCTGTCCAGGTTTACACTGCTACTGCTGTCCAGGTTTACACAACTACTGTTGTCCAGGTTTACACTACTACTGCTGTCCAGGTTTACACTACTACTGCTGTCCAGGTTTACACTGCTACTGCTGTCCAGGTTTACACTGCCACTGCTGTCCAGGTTTACACTGCTACTGCTGCCCACTTTACACAACTACTGCTGTCCAGGTTTACACTGCTACTGCTGTCCACTTTACACAACTACTGCTGTCCAGGTTTACACAACTACTGCTGTCCAGGTTTACACTGCTACTGCTGTCCAGGTTTACACTGCTACTGCTGTCCAGGTTTACACTACTACTGCTGTCCAGGTTTACACTACTACTGCTGTCCAGGTTTACACTACTACTGCTGTCCAGGTTTACACTACTACTGCTGTCCACTTTACACAACTACTGCTGTCCAGGTTTACACTACTACTGCTGTCCAGGTTTACACTACTACTGCTGTCCAGGTTTACACTGCTACTGCTGTCCAGGTTTACACTGCTACTGCTGTCCAGGTTTACACTGCTACTGCTGTCCACTTTACACAACTACTGCTGTCCAGGTTTACACTACTACTGCTGTCCAGGTTTACACTGCTACTGCTGTCCAGGTTTACACTACTACTGCTGTCCACTTTACACAACTACAGCTGTCCAGGTTTACACAACTACTACTGTCCAGGTTTACACTACTACTGCTGTCCACTTTACACAACTACAGCTGTCCAGGTTTACACAACTACTGCTGTCCAGGTTTACACTGCTACTGCTGTCCACTTTACACAACTACTGCTGTCCAGGTTTACACAACTACTGTTGTCCAGGTTTACACTGCTACTGCTGTCCACTTTACACACCTACTGCTGTCCAGGTTTACACTACTACTGCTGTCCAGGTTTACACAACTACTGCTGTCCAGGTTTACACTGCTACTGCTGTCCAGGTTTACACTGCTACTGCTGTCCAGGTTTACACTGCTACTGCTGTCCAGGTTTACACTGCTACTGCTGTCCAGGTTTACACAACTACTGTTGTCCAGGTTTACACTACTACTGCTGTCCAGGTTTACACTACTACTGCTGTCCAGGTTTACACTGCTACTGCTGTCCAGGTTTACACTGCCACTGCTGTCCAGGTTTACACTGCTACTGCTGTCCAGGTTTACACTGCTACTGTTGTCCAGGTTTACACTGCTACTACTGCTGTCCAGGTTTACACTGCTACTGCTGTCCAGGTTTACACTGCTACTGCTATCCAGGTTTACACTGCTACTGCTGTCCAGGTTTACACTGCTACTGCTGTCCAGGTTTACACAACTACTGTTGTCCAGGTTTACACTGCTACTGCTGTCCAGGTTTACACTGCTACTACTGCTGTCCAGGTTTACACTACTACTGCTGTCCAGGTTTACACTGCTACTGCTGTCCAGGTTTACACTGCTACTGCTGTCCAGGTTTACACTGCTACTGCTGTCCAGGTTTACACTACTACTACTGCTGTCCAGGTTTACACTGCTACTGCTGTCCAGGTTTACACTGCTACTGCTGTCCAGGTTTACACTGCTACTGCTGTCCAGGTTTACACTACTACTACTGCTGTCCAGGATTGCACTGCTACTGCTGTCCAGGTTTACACTATCACTGCTCAATACTTAATGCAAGGAAAGAGAGAGAGTGAGAGAACGCTGATTGAACTCTGATCACGTATTGTTTTGAGGGTAAGATGAGCGAGGTCGTAAAAATGGCTCTATTACAGCCTGAGGGGGATCGAGTCCTCCTGTTATCCCCGGACAATACCCTACCCCTCCATCCATCCATCCCTCCATCCCTCCCTCCCCCCCTCCATCCATCCCTCCTTCAATCCAACCCCTCCCTCCCTCCCCCATCCCTCCTTCCATCCAACCCCTCCCTCCCTCCATCCATCCAACCCCTCCTTCCCTCCATCCCTCCCTCCCTCCCCCTATATTCATCCCTCCCTCCCTCCCCCCTCCATCCATCCATCCATCCATCCCTCCCTCCCTCCCTCCCTCCCCCCTCCATCCATCCCCCCCCCCCCCCCTCCATCCATCCCCCCTCCCTCCATACGTGTGCATCCTCATGCAATATTAAGCAGCATGGATGGAGGGTCATAAAGAGCCCTGAGGTTGTACCATTGTAAATGATAAATCCAGTGACAGAGAGCACTTTATCAGATCAGAACCAGCGAATAGACTGAGAGCCACCACACACACAGAGACACACAGATACACACAGAGACACACAGAGACACACACATACACACACAGAGACACACAGAGATACACAGAGACACACAGAGACACACAGATACACACAGAGACACACACACACACACACAGAGACACACAGAGACACACAGAGACACACAGAGACACACACACACACACACACACAGAGACACACACACACACACACACACACAGAGACACACAGAGACACACACACACACACAGAGACACACAGATACACACCTACGAACGCGCACCCACACACACTGACACACACGGACACACATACATGGAAACACTCACACACCGACAGAGACACACACACACACACTGACACACATACAAACCGACACACACACACACACACACACACTGACACTGACACGCATACAAACCGACACACACACACACACACACACACACACACACACACACACACACACACACACACACACACACACACCCATCCTCTATCTGTGGAAGCCTGTGTGTTTCCTCTCCAGTCCTGTTCAAGGCGGTGACGGGCCTTAAGAAGGAAAGGCCTTGGCCGAGAGCTCTTTTCATGCCACCCACTGTCTCATTAGGGAATGCTTTGCAGCTTCCAACCCTCTTAATTCAATTTATTTCCCCTCAAAGGAAGCTCAACTTCACGACCTAATTCCTTTACTATATCACAACTACAGGACAAATAGACATAGGTAATGGCACAGGTTAGTGAGGGTAGTTTGGATAAGGTCTTGTGGAAGAGGGTTGTGAAGGGAGTGTGATATACAGGGTTCCATGTTGTAAAAGAGCGTTCTGCATACGAGTCCCGTGATTAAGTCATTGACCAGAACACAGACTCCATGTTATACATATTCTTCTGTAGGGCACCGAACACGTGGTTGAAACATATATTTATTTTACTATGTGGCCCATAGACCTCCATTTACTTACATCAACTTGCAGTGTGCGTGCATGTGTGTGCGTGTGTGCGTGTGTGTGCGTGCGTGCGAGCGTGCGTGCGTGTGTGTGTGTGTGTATTGCTCCAGTGGCCCGTCTGCCTCTCACCTGTCATTGTCTACCTCATCCCTTCATTAGGGCCTAGCAACTATTCTAACACCTCTCTTGTCTGACAAGGCAGACATATTCTCTTACCAACAGCACACAAAGTGCTGGCAGTAGCACTTCAGCGCTGGAGTGGCCCACAGGAATCAATTATTACATTCAACATGCTGCTAACACAGCGCTGCTAACATAGAGCTGCTAACACGGCGCTGCTAACACGGCGCTGCTAACACGGCGCTGCTAACACGGAGCTGCTAACACGGAGCTGCTAACACGGAGCTGCTAATACGGAGCTGCTAACACAGAGCTGATAACACAGCGCTGCTAACATAGAGCTGCTAACACAGCGCTGCTAACACAGAGCTGCTAACACAGCGCTGCTAACATAGAGCTGCTAACACAGAGCTGCTAACACAGAGCTGCTAACATAGAGCTGCTAACACAGAGCTGCTAACACAGAGCTGATATCATAGAGCTGCTAACACAGAGCTGCTAACACAGAGCTGCTAACACAGAGCTGATAACATAGAGCTGCTAACACAGAGCTGCTAACACAGCGCTGCTAACACAGAGCTGCAAACACAGAGCTGATAACATAGAGCTGCTAACACAGAGCTGCTAACATAGAGCTGCTAACACAGAGCTGATAACATAGAGCTGCTAACACAGAGCTGCTAACACAGAGCTGATAACATAGAGCTGCTAACACAGAGCTGATAACATAGAGCTGCTAACACAGAGCTGCTAACACAGAGCTGATAACATAGAGCTGCTAACACAGAGCTGCTAAAATAGAGCTGCTAACACAGAGCTGCTAACATAGAGCTGCTAACACAGAGCTGCTAACATAGAGCTGCTAACATAGAGCTGCTAACATAGAACTGCTAACATAGAGCTGTTAACACAGAGCTGCTAACATAGAGCTGTTAACACAGAGCTGTTAGCATAGAGCTGCTAACATAGAGCTGTTAACACAGAGCTGTTAACATAGAGCTGCTAACATAGAACTGCTAACATAGAGCTGCTAACACAGAGTTGCTAACATAGAGCTGTTAACATAGAGCTGCTAACACAGAGCTGTTAACATAGAGCTGCTAACACAGAGCCGTTAACATAGAGCTGTTAACACAGAGCTGTTAACACAGAGCTGATAACATAGAGCTGTTAACACAGAGCTGTTAACATAGAGCTGTTAACATAGAGCTGCTAACACAGAGCTGCTAACATAGAGCTGTTAACATAGAGCTGCTAACATAGAGCTGTTAACACAGAGCTGCTAACATAGAGCTGTTAACATAGAGCTGCTAACATAGAGCTGCTAACACAGAGCTGTTAACACAGAGCTGCTAACATAGAGTTGTTAACATAGAGCTGCTAACATAGAGCTGTTAACACAGAGCTGCTAACATAGAGCTGTTAACACAGAGCTGCTAACATAGAGCTGCTAACATAGAGCTGTTAACACAGAGCTGCTAACACAGAGCTGCTAACACAGAGCTGCTAACACAGAGCTGCTAACACAGAGCTGCTAGCACAGAGCTGCTAGTACAGAGCTGCTAACACAGAGCTGCTAACACAGAGCTGCTAAAATAGAGCTGCTAGCACAGAGAGATGGGCGTGGAGTCATTTTTAACCTGCCTCAGTGTCTGTGTGAATCACTGTGCTTCTCATAGGTCCTTGCAGATACAGTTTCATCACTTTACATCTCGCTACCTTGATTAATTTGATAAACCCAAACAGCTTGATTGACATGATAATAATTATATCGAAGTCAAATACATCTCTAACAACGCTATTCCTCCCTTGTATTCAATGGAGGGGAGGTGGTGTGTCCCTGTTCCAGGTATCAGACTAACTGACACAGCCATACAGTATGGAGGAGAAGAGAAGAGGAGAGGAGAGGAGAGGAGAGGAGAGGAGAGGAGAGGAGAGGAGAGGAGAGGAGAGGAGAGGAGAGGAGAGGAGAGGAGAGGCTTCTCAGTCAAGTTTTCAAATGGATCTAAGAGGAAAGTATATTGAGTAACCCTTCTGGGGCGGAAGAACCCTATCCCCTTGCTCCCTCTCCTCTCTCATCACTCCTCTCCCCCCTCTCCTCTCTCCCCTCCCCTCTCCTCTCTATCCACTCCTCTCTCCCCTCTCCCCCTCTCTACTCTCTCCTCTCTCCCTCCTCTCCCTCTCTCCTCTCTCCCCTCTCCCCTCTCTCCTCTCTCTCCTCTCTCCTCTCTATCCTCTCTCCTCCCTCTTCTCTCCTCCTTGCCCCTCCCTCCTCTCTTCTCCCCTCTCTTCTCCCATCTCTCCTCCCTCATCTCTCTTCCCTCCTTTCCTCACTCTTCTCCCCTCTCTCCTCTCTCTCTCCTCTCTCCTCCTTCCTCTCTCCTTTCCTCTCTCCTCCCTCCTCTCTTCTCCCCTCTCTCCTCTCTTCTCCCCTCTCTCCTCCCTCCTCTCTCTCTCCTCTCTCCTCCTTCCTCTCTCCTTTCCTCTCTCCTCCCTCCTCTCTTCTCCCCTCTCTCCTCTCTCCTCTCTTCTCCCCTCTCTCCTCCCTCCTCTCTCTCTCCTCTCTCCTTTCCTCTCTCCTCCCTCCTCTCTTCTCCCCTCTCTCCTCTCTCCTCTCTTCTCCCCTCTCTCCTCCCTCCTCTCTTCTCCCCTTTCTCCTCTCTCCTCTCTTCTCCCCTCTCTCCTCCCTCCTCTCTTCTCCCCTCTCTCCTCTCTTCTCCCATCTCTCCACCCTCCTCTCTTCTCCCTTCTCTCCTCTCTTCTCCCATCTCTCCACCCTCCTATCTCTTCCCTCCTTTCTCCTCTCTTCTCCCCTCTCTTCTCACTCCTCCCTCCTCCCTCCTCTCTTCTCCCCTATCTCCTCTCTCCTCTCTTCTCCACTCTCTCCTCTCTCCTATCTTCTCCCCTCTCTCCTCACTCCTCTCTCCTCCCTCCTCTCTTCTCCCCTCTCTCCTCTCTCCTCCCATCTCTTCCCTCCTCTCTCCTCTCTCCTCCCTCCTCTCGTCTCTCCTCTTTCTCCACTCTCCACTCTCCACTCTTCCCTGTCCTCCCTCTTTCCAGCCCAATCACAGCGTACTTAATGCATCTATAGAAATGCTAATGGTCTCCAGGATTCCAAATCATTTTCTCATTGTCCGCGCCGGGATTCTTCTTTAATAGACAGACACAAAGCCAAGTCTCTTTGTGCCATTAAATAAGAGAACTAAAAAGTGCTGACAAGGAAGGAACTGATGTTGAGTTTAGTATAGGAGGGAAAAGAGGAGGTTTTATTCACCTAACAACCACAGCCCGAGGTAACCTTTGACCCAGGACCGTGTCATCAAATTGTGACCTATTAACTGTAACTACTATAATATTGTTGGTCTAAAATCTAGATAGCCTTATTACAGCCTTGAAGATCCCAAGCCCACTAGACTGGCTGAGAGGGCAGGAAAATGAGCCATAGTTACAGAAGGAGCTGTGTTGGACTGGGTCATCTCCTCACTGCATGGTCTCTCAGAGACATTGAGAGAGAAAGCAGAAAAACATAATCATCCATTAAAATGCTGCATCACATCCTCTATTACCACTGTGAGGCACTTCCTCATAAACCAGGGAGAGAGAGAGGGAGAGGGGGGAGAGAGGAGAGAGGAGAGAGAGGAGAGAGGGGGAGAGAGGAGAGAGAGGAGAGAGAGAAAGGAGGAGAGGAGAGAGAATAGAGAGGAGAGAGGGGAGAGAGGGGAGAGGGGGGAGAGAGGAGAGAGGAGAGAGAGGAAAGAGGCGAGAAAGGAGAGAGGGGAGAGAGAGGAGAGAAGAGGGAGGAGAGAGGATAGAGAGGAGAGAGGAGAGAGGGGGAGAGAGGAGAGGGGGAGAGAGGAGAGAGGGGGAGAGAGGAGAGAGAGGAGAGAGGAGAGAAGAGAGAGGAGAGAGAATAGAGAGGAGAGAGAGGAGAGAGGGGAGAGGGGGGAGAGAGGAGAGAGAGGAGAGAGGAGAGAGAGGAGAGAGGAGAGAGGAGAGAAAGGAGAGAGGAGAGAGAGGAGAGAGGAGAGAAGAGGGAGGAGAGAGGATAGAGAGGAGAGAGGAGAGAGAGGAGAGAGGGGAGAGGGGAGAGGGGAGAGAGGGAGAGGAGGGAGAGAGGAGAGAGTAGAGAGGGGAAAAGGGGAGAGAGGAGTGGATAGAGAGGAGAGGGGAGGGGAGAGAGGAGAGAGGAGAGCAGAGACGGGGAGAGGAGAGGGGAGGGGAGAGGAGAGGAGAGGAGAGGAGAGGAGAGGAGAGGAGAGGGGAGGCGAGGGGAGAGGAGAGGAGAGGGAGGAGTGAGAGGAGAGAGGAGAGAGGAGAGAGGAGATAGGGGAGAGGGGAGAGAAGAGAGGAGAGGAGAGGAGAGGAGAGGAGAGGAGAGGAGAGGAGAGGAGAGGAGAGGAGAGGAGAGGAGAGGAGAGGAGAGGAGAGAGTCAGCATGCAGCATGTAGACTATATGGTGGAGTCTCCTCCTCACCACTGGCCCTGCTTATCCTGCGGCTCATTCCACTGGCATTTCTTTACGTAATTTACCAGCATTATTGTTCTGTTACAGCGGTGGGGAGGAGGGCCCATGTTTAAAGACTGTTCAGCTGTTCAGCCTTACAGGACCTCTTGCAGGGAGGGAGACAGTCGGCAGGGTGTTAGTGAGCACCGCTGATAGTTACAGCATGAACACACATCCCACACCAACAAGCAGCGTTCGTATCACACACCAAAACCTCATTAGCGCTCTCTCTCTCTCGCTCTCTGATTTTCTCCTTGTCCCATACCAAGTACAAATCCCTGCTCTGAGTCTGCTCTGGGTCTGCTCTGAGTCTGCTCTGGGTCTGCTCTGGGTCTGCTCTGGGTCTGCTCTGGGTCTGTTCTGGGTCTGTTCTGTGTCTGCTCTGGGTCTGCTCTGGGTCTGCTCTGGGTCTGTTCTGGGTCTGTTCTGGGTCTGCTCTGGGTCTGTTCTGGGTCTGCTCTGGGTCTGCTCTGGGTCTGCTCTGGGTCTGTTCTGTGTCTGCTCTGAGTCTGCTCTGGGTCTGTTCTGGGTCTGCTCTGGGTCTGTTCTGGGTCTGTTCTGGGTCTGCTCTGAGTCTGTTCTGGGTCTGCTTTGGGTCTGTTCTGGGTCTGTTCTGTGTCTGCTCTGAGTCTGTTCTGGGTCTGCTCTGAGTCTGCTCTGGGTCTTCTCTGGGTCTGCTCTGGGTCTGCTCTGGGTCTGTTCTGTGTTTGCTCTGAGTCTGCTCTGGGTCTGCTCTGGGTCTGCTCTGGGTCCATTCTGGGTCTGTTCTGGGTCTGTTCTGGGTCTGCTCTGGGTCTGTTCTGGGTCTGTTCTGGGTCTGCTCTGAGTCTGCTCTGGGTCTGTTCTGGGTCTGTTCTTGGTCTGCTCTGGGTCTGTTCTGGGTCTGTTCTGGGTCTGCTCTGAGTCTGCTCTGGGTCTGTTCTGGGTCTGCTCTGGGTCTGTTCTGGGTCTGTTCTGGGTTTGCTCTGAGTCTGCTCTGGGTCTGCTCTGGGTCTGTTCTGGGTCTGTTCTGGGTCTGCTCTGGGTCTGCTCCTAGTCTGCTCTGGGTCTGTTCTGGGTCTGCTCTGGGTCTGTTCTGGGTCTGCTCTGGGTCTGTTCTGGGTCTGCTCTGAGTCTGCTCTGGGTCTGCTCTGGGTCTGCTCTGGGTCTGTTCTGGGTCTGTTCTGGGTCTGCTCTGGGTCTGCTCTGGGTCTGTTCTGGGTCTCCTCTGGGTCTGCGGTGCAAGTTATTTAGATTCAGCTTGAAAAATAAAGAAAGAAAAGAGAAGAACTCCACCAGTCAATTTACTGATGACACCAATAAACTATAACACACCTGGTTGATGAGGTTACTGAAGACACCAATAAACTATAACACACCTGGTTGATGAGGTTACTGAAGACACCAATAAACTATAACACACCTGGTTGATGAGGTTACTGAAGACACCAATAAACTATAACACACCTGGTTCATGAGGTTACTGAAGAGACCAATAAACTATAACACACCTGGTTCATGAGGTTACTGAAGAGACCAATAAACTATAACACACCTGGTTCATGAGGTTACTGATGACACCAATAAACTATAACACACCTGGTTCATAAGGTTACTGATGACACCAATAAACTATAACACACCTGGTTCATAAGGTTACTGATGACACCAATAAACTATAACACACCTGGTTCATGAAGTTACTGATGACACCAATAAACTATAACACACCTGGTTCATGAAGTTACTGATGACACCAATAAACTATAACACACCTGGTTCATGAGGTTACTGATGACACCAATAAACTATAACACACCTGGTTCATAAGGTTACTGAAGACACCAATAAACTATAACACACCTGGTTCATGAGGTTACTGATGACACCATGGTTTAGTATACTGAAAAGACAACCCAGCACACAGGCCTTTGTTTCAGAACAAGTAAACGCTGTGAAAAATTAAAGCAGGAGTCCAAAGGGAAGATAATGCTTGGCAGAAGTTGACATTTGTCATCTACAAACTATTTTTTGTGGAGCCAAGAAAACAAACATTTCAGAACTGCATTTTAACTGTGTGCCATTAGTGAGGGCAAGAGAGGGAACAAGATAGAAAGAGAGGGGGAGTGAGAAAGAGAGAGGGGGAGTGAGAAAGAGAGAGGGGGAGAGAGGGGGAGTGAGAAAGAGAGAGTGGAGAGAGAGCGAGAGAGAGAGATAGAGAGATAGAGGGGAGAGAGAGAGAAAAAGAGGGAGACAGAGAGAAAGTGAGAGAGAGAGTGAGAGAGAGAGAGAGAGGGGGAGAGAGAGAAAAAGAGGGAGACAGAGAGAAAGTGAGAGAGAGAGAGAGACAGAGAGAGAGAGAGAGAGAGAGAGGGGGGGGAGAAAAAGGGGGATACAGTGAGAGAGAGAGAGAGAGAGAGAGAGAGAGAGAGAGAGAGAGAGAGGGGAGAGAGAGACACACAGAGAGAGAGAAAGTGAGAGAGAGAGAGGAAGAGAGAGAGAGAGAGAGAGAGAGAGAGAGAGAGAGAGAGAGAGGAGAGAGACACACAGAGAGAGAGAAAGTGAGAGAGAGAGATAGAGGGATAGAGGGGAGAGAGAGAGAAAAAGAGGGAGACAGAGAGAGAGAGAGAGATGAGAGGGGTGCAGCGAGACCAAAACATTATTTAGTCCAGTCCACCGCAAAACCGCACAATAAATAGTACCATTGTTGTTTTGTCTCCAGCCCAAATGGAGGATGGTGGAGAGAGAGAGAAAGAGAGAGAGAAAGAGAGAGAGAAAGAGAGAGAGAAAGAGAGAGAGAGGGGGCGCAAGCGAGGGGGAGAAAGAGAGAAAGGGGGAGAGAGAGAGAGAGAGAATCTCTTGTTTGACTGAAGGAATATCCAGGTGATCTCTCCTCCTTTCATTCACCTCTCCTCTCTAAAGAAAGTAGCAGTTTGACACACACACACACAACCTTTCTCTCCCACTTCAGCAGAAAGCAGGGAGGATGACGGTTGACTTGCTCACCAGCCAAACATGTTGATGAGGGGAAAAGTGTTAATCCAGCAAGGAAGCTTTTCTTTTCAAATGAACCCAATAAAACACCACTTTCCCCTTCCTGTAAAACCTTAATCAGCTATAAAAACTGTATAACATATAGATAATGCACTTCCCATGCGAAGGGTAGTACTAGGGGGTAAAGTAAGTGGGTGAAAATCGTTCTGTTAGCAATATAATATTTTGTACTTTAGTGAATTAATGTGCGTTTGCTAAGAGGGGTGTGGCCTCAGAGCTGTCAAGACAACCAACCTGAGGAAGACCAACTGAAATATTCCAAATGAGCTCGTGGCGAATCCCTCCACCTTCAGTTGTTTTGGTCTCTCCTCGTGGAGATGAGAGCGGTGATCACGTCTGTAGCGTGTACACGTCACACAGCAGTACAAAGACATGTTGGAGTCATTCCTCTACTTCACACAGCAGCACAAAGACATGTTGGAGTCATTCCTCTACTTCACACAGCAGCACAAAGACATGTTGGAGTCATTCCTCTACTTCACACAGCAGCACAAAGACATGTTGGAGTCATTCCTCTACGTCACACAGCAGTACAAAGACATGTTGGAGTCATTCCTCTACTTCACACTGCAGACATGTTGGAGTCATTCCTCTACTTCACACAGCAGCACAAAGACATGTTGGAGTCATTCCTCTACTTCACACAGCAGCACAAAGACATGTTGGAGTCATTCCTCTACTTCACACAGCAGACATGTTGGAGTCATTCCTCTACTTCACACAGCAGCACAAAGACATGTTGGAGTCATTTACTCTACTTCACACAGCAGACATGTTGGAGTCATTCCTCTACTTCCTCTGATTGGGTTTAGATTTCTAACTAGATTCAGACTAAGTGTTTGTTGTGACAGGCCTGTCATTATGAGACATGTGGATACCCAGAAACCACCACTCTGCCTGCCGAGGAGGACTAGACCTGGGATTAACCAGCACTAGCTGCAACGACACACACACAGGTACTAGCTGCAACGACACACACACAGGTACTGACTGCAACGACACACACACAGGTACTAGCTGCAACGACACACACACAGGTACTAGCTGCAACGACACACACACAGGTACTAGCTGCAACGACACTCACAAAGGTACTGACTGCAACGACACACACAGGTAATGACTGTAATGACACACACAGGTACTAGCTGTAACGACACACACAGGTACTAGCTGCAACGACACACACAGGTACTAGCTGCAACGACACACACACACACACACACAGGTACTAGCTGCAACAACACACACAGGTACTAGCTGCAACGACACACACACAGGTACTAGCTGTAACGACACACACAGGTACTGACTGTAACGACACACAGGTACTAGCTGTAACGACACACACAGGTACTAGCTGCAACGACACACACACACACACACACAGGTACTAGCTTCAAGGACACACACAGGTACTAGCTGCAACAACACACACAGGTACTAGCTGCAACGACACACACACACAGGTACTAGCTGCAACGACACACACAGGTACAAGCTGCAACGACATACACACACACACAGGTACTAGCTGCAAGGACACACACAGGTACTAGCTGCAACGACACACACACAGATACTAGCTGCAACGACACACACACACACAGGTACAAGCTGCAACGACACACACAGGTACTAGCTGCAACAACATACACACACACACAGGTACTAGCTGCAAGGTCACACACAGGTACTAGCTGCAACAACACACACAGGTACTAGCTGCAACGACACACACACACACACACAGGTACTAGCTGCAACGACACACACACACACAGGTACTAGCTGCAACGACACACACAGGTACTAGCTGCAACGACACACACACACACACACAGGTACTAGCTGCAACGACACACACAGGTACTAGCTGCAACGACACACACACAGGTACTAGCTGCAACGACACACACACACACACACAGGTACTAGCTGCAAGGACACACACAGGTACTAGCTGCAACGACACACACACAGGTACTAGCTGCAACGACACACACACACACACACACAGGTACTAGCTGCAAGGACACACACAGGTACTAGCTGCAACAACACACACAGGTACTAGCTGCAACGACACACACACACACAGGTACTAGAAGCAACAACACACACAGGTACTAGCTGCAACGACACACACACAGGTACTAGCTGCAACGACACACACAGGTACTGACTGCAACGACATACACACACACACAGGTACTAGCTGCAACAACACACACAGGTACTAGCTGCAATGACACACACACACACAGGTACTAGCTGCAACGACACACACAGGTACTAGCTGCAACGACACACACACAGGTACTAGCTGCAACGACACACACAGGTACTGACTGCAACGACACACACACACAGGTACTAGCTGCAACGACACACACAGGTACTGACTGCAACGACACACACAGGTACTGCCTGCAACAACACACATAGGTACTAGCTGCAACGACACACACACAGGTACTAGCTGCAACGACACACACAGGTACTAGCTGCAACGACACACACACAGGTACTAGCTGCAACGACACACACAGATACTAGCTGCAACGACACACACACAGGTACTAGATGCAACAACACACACACACACACTGCACTGAAGTCCATAGATACATGCAGTTATCTATCTACCTCTATATAGGGAGACAAGTCATCATAATAAAGATACACCTGAAGGTCTGTCAATTAGGAGGCTCCACACCCAGCACTTAGAGAGGACATACCCAGCACTTAGAGAGGACATACCCAGCACTTAGAGAGGACATACCCAGCAATTAGAGAGGACACACCCAGCACTTAGAGAGGACATACCCAGCACTTAGAGAGGACATACCCAGCACTTAGAGAGGACATACCCAGCACTTAGAGAGGACGTACCCAGCACTTAGAGAGGACATACCCAGCACTTAGAGAGGACACACCCAGCACTTAGAGAGGACACACCCATCACTTAGAGAGGACAAACCCAGCACTTAGAGAGGACATAGAGAGGACACACCCAGCACTTAGAGAGGACATAGAGAGGACACACCCAGCACTTAGAGAGGACATAGAGAGGACAAACCCATCACTTAGAGAGGACGTAGAGAGGACACACCCAGCACTTAGAGAGGACATAGAGCGGACACACCCAGCACTTAGAGAGGACACACCCAGCACTTAGAGAGGACACAGAGAGGACATAGAGAGGACACACCCAGCACTTAGAGAGGACACAGAGAGGACATAGAGAGGACACAGAGGGGACACAAAGAGGACACACCCAGCACTTAGAGAGGACACACCCAGCACTTAGAGAGGACATAGAGAGGACACACCAAGCACTTAGAGAGGACACAGAGAAGACATAGAGAGGACATAGAGAGGACACACCCAGCACTTAGAGAGGACACACTCAGCACTTAGAGAGGACACAGAGAGGACACACCCAGCACTTAGAGAGGACACAGAGAGGACACACCCAGCACTTAGAGAAGACACAGAGAGGACATAGAGAGGACATAGAGAGGACACACCCAGCACTTAGAGAGGACACAGATAGGACATAGAGAGGACATAGAGAGGACACAGAGATGACACAGAGAGGACACACCCAGCACTTAGAGAGGACACAGAGAGGACATAGAGAGGACATAGAGAGGACACACCCAGCACTTAGAGAGGACACAGATAGGACATAGAGAGGACATAGAGAGGACACAGAGATGACACAGAGAGGACACACCCAGCACTTAGAGAGGACACAGAGAGGACATAGAGAGGACACATAGAAGACACACCCAGCACTTATAGAGGACACACCCAGCACTTAGAGAGGACATAGAGTGGACACACCCAGCACTTAGAGAGGACATAGAGAGGACACACCCAGCACTTAGAGAGGACATACCCAGCACTTAGAGAGGACATACCCAGCACTTAGAGAGGACATACCCAGCACTTAGAGAGGACATACCCAGCACTTAGAGAGGACACACCCAGCACTTAGAGAGGACATAACCAGGACTTAGAGAGAACATAGAGAGGACACACCCAGCACTTAGAGAGGACATAGAGAGGACATAGAGAGGCTATCAGACACAGAGAGGACATAGAGAGGATGCAGAGAGGACATAGAGAGGACATATGGGGGCTATCAGACACAAAGAGGACATAGAGAGGACATAGAGAGGGCATAGAGAGGACATAGAGAGGACATATACAGGACATAGAGAGGACAAGGAGAGGACAAGGAGAGGACATGGAGAGGATATAGAGAAGACATAGAGAGGACACAGAGAGGACATAGAGGGGACACAGAGAGGACATAGACAGGACATAGAGAGGACATAGAGAGGACATAGAGAGGACACAGAGAGGCCATCAGACACAGAGAGGACATAGAGGCTATCAGACACAGAGAGGATATAGAAAGAACACAGAGAGGACACAGAGAGGCTATGAGAGGACATAGAGAGGACACAGAGAGTACATAGAGAGGACACAGAGAGGACATAGAGATGACACAGAGAGGACACAGAGAAGACACAGAAAGGACACAGAGAGGACACAGAGAGGACATAGAGAGGACACAGAGATTACACAGAAAGGACACAGAGAGGACATAGAGAGGCTTTGAGACACAGAGAAGGTGGAGCTATCTGTCCCATTGTACTGAAGAAGAGGTTCTCAGAAGATGTCACTTCCTGTGATAAGAGCAGGGTGAGCGCCGGGATGCATCGGCCTATGTCCACACTCTGGCATTCTGGGTAATTTATGGGCCGGGCCCGGGCCACTTACTAAATGCTTGATAACTGCCCCCCCCCCCCCGAGAGGAAGGGTGGGGGGGATGAGAGGGAGGGGGTGGTTTGGCCAGGCAGTGAATGCTATGGTTCAGACAGTTTTGTGTAAGTTCAGGGAATTCTTGGATCCGCAGGACTTCCAAGATATGTTTTTCATCTCCTCTAAGGTTTTTAGTGAAATTGTAACAACTACATGTGGTAACGTTAAAGTTATTATTTTAAAGTTATAATTTATCGACGAGAGATATGCCCAGGAGGAGGTCAGTACTCGGAGAGAGAGAAAGAGAGGGGGCTGAGAGAGAGGGGGGCTGAGAGAGAGGGGGGGTGAAAAGAAAAGAGAGGGTGGTGAAAAGATTGATAGTGGTGGGGAGAAGGACAGAGAGATTTTAGCTACCAAACCATGCCGACTCACTTTAGTCTGAGGCCTGTGTGTGTGTGTGTGTGTGTGTGTGTGTGTGTGTGTGTGTGTGTGTGTGTGTGTGTGTGTGTGTGTGTGTGTGTGTGTGTGTGTGTGTGTGTGTGTGTGTGTGTGTGTGTGTGTGTGTGTGTGTGTATGTGTATGTGTGTGTGTGTGTGTGTGTGTGTGTGTGTTTTTCTCCTCTCATAAGCAGACATCGCTGGCGGCAACAAACTTCAGAGACAAACACAAACAAACAGCAGCCAGCAATAAGCAGGAAGATGTCTCTTCATCACCCTGATGGTCATACTGTTTATTCAACCCATCTTTTCCCTGTTTACTTCAAATACACATTTTCACAACAATTTCATTTCTGTATATTTGTATAGTAGATTTTCTAAGTAAATGATTCATCATGAAAAACCAACAGAACAACATTCCCCGCCGGTTTGACCGTGACCACGACTCTCGGTGGTGTCCGCTGGGATTGGAAAAAGAAACACGGGCTGTTTGAACGTGACCACGACTCTCGGTGGTGTCCACTGGGATTGGGAAAAGAAACACGGGCTGTTTGACCGTGGTCGAGGATGGCGCCAACAGATATTGCAGCTCTGCTTCTAACTCCTAAGCAACTTTGCAGTATTTTTTTTTTTTGGTGTGTTATTTCTTACATTATAGCCCAGAACAATTTTCTGTGTTATTACATACAGCCGGAAATAACTTTTGGATATCAGAGCTGTGGTAACTCACTAGCATTACATCCAGGAATATGACTTTCCCGAATTGGACCCTTCGCTCGTACACCCCAGGGAAATGTAAATTATTCCAAAGGCTGCTCCAAAACATTGCCGGCTGAGAGGAGGTATTCGGAGTGGACTTCTAGTCCGACTCAGGAGGGGTCCACGCTACCCCCGCTTCCGAGTATATTACTCGCTAATGTTCAGTCTCTGGATAATAAAGTAGGCGAGCTCAGGGCGAGGATCTCCTTCCAGAGAGACATCACAAATTGTAATATACTCTGTTTCAAGTAAACATGGCTCTTTCGGGATATACTGTCCCATCTATACAGCCAGCTGGGTTCTCAGTACAATCGTGCAGACAGGAATAAAGAACTCACCGGGACGAGGAAAGGCGGGGTTGTATGTTTCATGATTAACTACTCATGGTGTGATTTTGATAATGTACAGAAACTGAAGTCCTTTTGTTTGCCCGACCTAGAATACCTCACAATCAAATGGCGACCATATTACCTCCCAAGAGAATTCTCTTCAGTTATCGTCACAGCCGTGTATATTCTCCCTCAAGCCGATACCACGGCGGCTCTCAAAGAACTACACTGGACTTTATGCAAACTGGAAACCACATATCCTGAGACGCATTTATTGTAGCTGGGGATTTTAATAAAGCAATTCTGAGGAAAACGCTACTGAAGTTCTACCAACACATTGACTGTAGTACTCACGCTGCTAAAACACTCAACCACTGCTACTCCAACTTCCTGGATGCCTACAAGGCCCTCCCCCACCCTCCCTTTGGCATATCTGATCACTCAAACACAAAGTACCTGTGCCAAGGTCTATTCAACGCTAGTCTGACCAATCGGAATCAATACTTCAAGATTGTTTTGATCACACGGACTGGGATTTGATCCGGGTGGCCTCTGAGAATAACATCGACAAATACACAGATACCACACGGTGACTGAGTTCATCAGGAAGCGTAAAGGAGATTCTGTACCCACTCTATTAAAGCCTACGCAAACCAGAAACCTTGGATAGATGGCAGCATTAACGCGCAAAACTGAAAGCGCGAACCACGGCATTTAACCATGGCACGGTGACTGGGAATATGGCCGAAAACAAACGGTGTAGTTAGTCCCACCGTAAGGCAATTAAACATGCGAAATGTCAGTAAAGAGACAAATTGGAGTCGCAATTCAACGGCTCAGACACGAGATGTATGTGGCAGGGTCTACAGACATTCACGGACAACAAAGGGAAAACCAGCCACATCGTGGACAACGACATCTTGCTTCGCCCGCTTTGAGAATAACCCAGTGCCACCAGCGCGGCCCGCTACCAAGGACTGTGGGCTCTCCTTCTTCGTGGTCGATGTGAGTAAGACATTTAAGGGTGTTAACACTCACAAGGCTGCCGGCCCAGACGGCATCCCTGGCCGCATCCTCAGAGCATGTGCAGACCAGCTGGCTGGAGTGTTTACGGACATATTCAATCTCTCCCTATCCCAGTCTGCTCTCCCCACATGCTTCAAGATTGCCACCATTGGTCCTGTACCCAAGAAAGCAAAGGTAACTGAACTAAATGACTTCTGTCATCATGACGTGCTATGAGAGACTAGTTTAGGATCATAACACCTTACCTGCCACCCTAGATCCAATTCAATTTTCTTACAGCCCAAATAGACAATGTAATTGCCATCGCACTGCACACTGCCCTATCCCATCTGGACAAGAGGATTACCTATGTAAGAATGCTGTTCATTGACTATAGCTCAGCATTCAACATCATAGTACCCTCCAAGCTTATTATTAAGCTTGGGGCCCTGAGTCTGAACCCAGCCCTGTGCAGCTTGGTCCTGGACTTCCTGACGGGCCGCCCCCAGGTGGTGAAGGTAGGAAACAACACCTCCACTTCGCTGATCCTCAACACAGGGGCCCCACAAGGGTACTTGCTCAGCCCCCTCCTGTACTCTCTGTTCACCCATGACTGCATTGCAGGAGGCCACACACGCCTCCAACTTAATCATCAAGTTTGCAGACGACACAACAGTAGTAGGCCTGACTGCCAACAATGACGAGACGACCTACAGGGAGGTGAGGGTCCTGGGAGAATGGTGCCAGGAAAATAACCTCTCACTCAACGTCAACAAAACAAAGGAGCTGATCGTGGACTTCAGGAAATAGCAGAGGGAGCATGCCCCTATCCACATCGACGGGAACGCAGTGGAGAAGGTGGAAAGCTTCAAGTTCCTAGGCGTACACATTACTGACAATCTGAAATGGTCAACCCACACAAACAGTGTAGTGAAGAAGGCTCAACAGCGCCTCTTCAACCTCAGGAGGCTGAAGACATTTGGCTTGGCCCCTAAAACCCTGACAAACTTTTATAGATGCACAATTGAGAGCATCCTGTCGGGCTGTAACACCGCCTGGTACGGCAACTGCTGGGCTCTCCAGAGGGTCTGCACAACGCATCACCGGATGGAAAACTACCTGCTCTCCAAGACACCTACAGCACCCAATGTCATAGGAAGGCCAAAAAGATCAGCAAGGATATTAACCAAGCCACAGCCTGTTCACCCGCTATTGTCCAGAAGGCGAGGTCAGTACAGGTACATCAAAGCGGGGACCGAGAGATTGAAAAACAGCTTCTATCTCAAGGCCATCAGACAGTTAAATAGACATCACTAGCCTGCGTCCACCCGGTTACTCAACCCTGCAGACTGCTGCCCTATGTACATAGACATGGAATCAGTGGTCACTTTAATAATGGAACACTAGTCACTTTAATCATGTTTATATACTGTTTTACTCATCTCATATGTATATACTGTATTATATTCTACTGTGTTTTAGTCAATGCCACTCCGACATTGCTAATATATATAAATATTTATATATACTTATATATTTATATATTTTTTAATTCCATTATTTTACTTTTAGATTTGTGTGTATGGTCGTGAGTTGTTAGATGTTGAGTTAGATATTACTGCACTGTTGGAGCTAGAAACATAGGCATTTCGCTACACCCGCAATAACATCTGCTAAATGCATGTATGTGAACAATAACATCTGCTAAATACATGTATGTGAACAATAACATCTGCTAAATACATGTATGTGAACAATAACATCTGATTTGACCACGACTCTTGGTGGTGTCCGCTGGGATTGGAACAGCAACACAGGCTGAAGCCAGAGCTGCTGACAGAGCCATAGGGAATAGTAGAGAGGGTACAGTGTGTGTGTGTGTGTGTGTGTGTGTGTGTGTGTGTGTGTGTGTGTGTGTGTGTGTGTGCGCCAGTCAGTCAGAGGCTGTTGAGCGGGCCTGTATGTTGGGGGACTTGGGGAGGCATTGATTGGATGGCTGTAGTGTAGCAGGCTGATGGGCAGAGGGAGGGAGGGAGGGAGGGAGGGAGGGAGGGAGGGAGGGAGGGAGGGAGGGAGGGAGGGAGGGAGGGAGGGAGGGAGGGAGGGAGGGAGGGAGCATGGCACACACCACAGTAAACAGTTGTTTTGAGAGCTGACCAGCCAGAGAGAGTGAGTGAGCTTGTGTTTGACTCCTCTCTCCTTTACTGTGGAAATGAATAAAGGCCTAGTCAGCAGGTTCCGCCAGTGAACCAGAACTAAACAGAACAGAACAGAACAGAACAGACACACGCACAGCGTTCTGAATGTCCTCAGTGGTTTGTGTAACCTAACAGCCATGTCTGTCTGTCTCTGTCTATCTGTCTGTCTGTCTGTCTGTCTGTCTGTCTGTCTGTCTGTCTGTCTGTCTCTGTCTGTCTGTCTGTCTGTCTGTCTGTCTGTCTGTCTGTCTGTCTGTCTGTCTGTCTCTGTCTGTCTGTCTGTCTGTCTGTCTGTCTGTCTGTCTCGCTCCGTTGCACATCTTTGTTAAGACAGTTAAAGTCTCATACACTTTGTACACATACATTACACACACGGACGCACACAAACACACATACACACACACACTCACACACACCTCCACTGGAATGCAAAACAGTGAAGGTCAATGTGGAGGTTTGGGGGGAAATGCCGTCTGTCCAGGCCGACACACAGCACAGTCTTTCCTTGTATTGTCATTGAGGAGATTGATAACGCAGATCATTACAGCCAGCCGATTGTCAGCTTTTCCGGCACAAATTATGAAAAGCAACAAAATAAATCCTTCGGTAACCTGTTGTTTTCGTTCGCTTTTTTTTCTCCCAAAGAGAAGAATGTTGGCAGAGAGAAATAAAAAATCTTTCAACGAAGACGGGAACAAAGGCACCATACTATCACAATTCCCCCTCCTGCAATGTTGGGACATTTCTTTTCAACATCAGTTTCCTCACTCCCCTGTCCTCTCTTCTATTGGACCCTGACCCTATGACATCACCTCTCCAGTAGCATTCCTTTCTTCTATTGGACCCTGACCCTATGACATCACCTCTCCAGAAGCATTCCTCTCTTCTATTGGACCCTGACCCTATGACATCACCTCTCCAGAAGCATTCCTCTCTTCTATTGGACCCTGACCCTATGACATCACCTCTCCAGAAGCATTCCTCTCTTCTATTGGACCCTGACCCTATGACATCACCTCTCCAGTAGCATTCCTTTCTTCTATTGGACCCTGACCCTATGACATCACCTCTCCAGTAGCATTCCTTTCTTCTATTGGACCCTGACCCTATGACATCACCTCTCCAGTAGCTTTCCTTTCTTCTATTGGACCCTGACCCTATGACATCACCTCTCCAGTAGCATTCCTTTCTTCTATTGGACCCTGACCCTATGACATCACCTCTCCAGTAGCATTCCTTTCTTCTATTGGACCCTGACCCTATGACATCACCTCTCCAGAAGCATTCCTTTCTTCTATTGGACCCTGACCCTATGACATCACCTCTCCAGTAGCATTCCTTTATTCTATTGGACCCTGACCCTAAGACATCACCTCTCCAGTAGCATTCCTTTCTTTAGTAAAAAGAGAGAGACCCTGTCTACCTGTCTGTCTATCTTTCTGCCTGTCTGTCTACCTGTCTGTCGACCTGTCTGTCTATCTGTCTTTCTGTCTTTCTGCCTGTCTGTCTTTCTGTCTGTCTGCCTGTCTGTCTGCCTGTCTGTCTACCTATCTTTCTATCTGTCTTTCTGTCTTTCTGCCTGCCTGTCTGTCAATTTTTCTTTCTGTCTGTCAGTCAGTCAGTCAGAGTCAGTCAGTCAGTCAGTCAGTGAGTCAGTCAGTCAGTCTGTCTGTCTGTCTGTCTGTCTGTCTGTCTGTCTGTCTGTCTCTCTTTCCGCCTGTCTGTCTCTCTTTCCGCCTGTCTGTCTGTCTTTCCGACCTGTCTGTCTTTCTGTCTTTCTGCCTGTCTGTCTGTCTGTCTGTTTTTCCGCCTGTCTGTCTGTCTTTCCGCTTGTCTGTCTGTCTCTCTGCCTGTCTGCCTGTCTGTCTGTCTCGATCTGGGGAAGAGTTACAGGGGAGGGGAAGAGAGAGGAATGTGCCTATTTGAAAGCTAGAACAAATGAGTAGCTCGTGACATGTTACCTTTTTTTAAAGTAGGCTCATGCTAGAAAAGGTTGGAGACCCCTGCTGTAGAGAATCTACCTCCACAGACTGCCCTCCACAGACTGCCCTCTACAGACTGCCCTTTACAGACTGCCCTCCACAGACTTCCCTCCACAGTTCCATAGATATAGCTTCAGCTAGGTAATATCACACTAACCTGAGCAGAGCTTGTCCAGAACTCTATCATGTCACTACCTTAGCTCCCAGTACCACTTTCCTTCCTCTCTCCCCTCCCCCTATGTAGAGGCAGGGAGTCTGGTGTAGTGCCGGAGGGGCAGAGGTGCGACTGGGCTTCTGGGATAGGGCTGCTGGGACTGGGCTGATGGGAATGGGCTGCTGGGACTGGGCTGCTGGGACTGGGCTGTTGGGGATGGGCTGCTGGGACTGGGCTGCTGGGACTGGGCTGCTGGGACTGGGCTGCTGGGAATGGGCTGCTGGGACTGGGCTGTTGGGGATGGGCTGCTGGGACTGGGCTGCTGGGACTGGGCTGCTGGGACTGGGCTGCTGGGACTGGGCTGCTGGGACTGGGCTGATGGGAATGGGCTGCTGGGACTGGACTGTTGGGGATGGGCTGCTGGGACTGGGCTGCTGGGACTGGGCTGCTGGGACTGGGCTGCTGGGCCTGGGCTGTTGGGGATGGGCTGCTGGGACTGGGCTGCTGGGACTGGGCTGCTGGGACTGGGCTGTTGGGGATGGGCTGCTGGGACTGGGTTGCTGGGACTGGTCTGCTGGGACTGGGCTGCCGGGACTGGGCTGCTGGGACTGGGCTGCTGGGACTGGGCTGCTGGGACTGGGCTGCTGGGCCTGGGCTGCTGGGACTGGGCTGCCGGGACTGGGCTGCTGGGACTGGGGTTGGTCGGTATGATGGTTAGTGTGTCCATTGACAGGTCTGTTCTATATCATCCCTCCTACTCACACGCTAGCTAACACACTGATAGCCTAATCACTCCCACTCTGCATCCTGAATGGATCAGATCCATCCCCTCTACTTCCTTGTCCTGGCTTTGTGTAAAGGAATAGCACTGCATGTGTCATGTGTTTGTGTCCTCCGTAGAGAGATCATGATATGTGTGTTTAAGTAACTGATATTCAACACTGAATGATCTGCCGTTTTGACAAGCACATCAACCAAGTAAAACATGGTGCATGACAGGACGTCAATGTTTTGAGACAGCATTCCTCCGTAGCACTGAGTCTAGACAGAACTCTGTCCATGGCCTTGGTGCAGGACTGGAGGTATACAGCCATCCCCCCAGGTCCCTTTCACTGCAATACACAACAGTCTGTCTCCTCTCTCCTCTATCCCTTCTCTCCTCTCCCCTCTCTCCTCTCCCCTATCCCCTCTCTCGCCTCTCTCCCCTCTCCCCTCTCTCCTCTCTTTTCTCTCCTTCCCCTCTCTCCTCTCCTCTCCTCTCCTCTCCTTTCCTCTCCTCTCCTCTCCTGTCCTCTCTCCTTTCTCTCCTTCTCCTCTCCTTACTCCCCGTTATCCTCCCCACTACCACCAACCCCCCCTCCTCCTCCACTCCACCCCTAAAGAGAAAGCCAGTGTGTTTGGTTGGGAGGTCTGGAGTACCCCCCCCCCCCTACATTCCTGTCCATTAGCTGATGGGAGGGAGATGAGAGCCTGTTTCCTGTGCTCTGCTGCACTGGACTGTGTGGCCAGCGGCAACCTGGTGAGCTATGGCCCTCCAGGACAGGAAGCAATCCACAGACTGGCTGACTGACTAACTGACTGACTGACTGACTGACTGACTGACTGACTGACTGACTGACTGGCTGACTAACTGACTGACTGACTGGCTGACTGACTGGTTGACTGGCTGACTGACTGGTTGACTGACTGACTGGTTGACTGACTGACTGACTGGTTGACTGACTGACTGGTTGACTGACTGACTGACTGACTGACTGGTTGACTGACTGACTGGTTGACTGACTGACTGGTTGACTGACTGGCTGACTGACTGGCTGACTGACTGGTTGACTTTGAAAAAACAAGTAGTTGAATATTGGAATGTATTTGGAAAAGTATTGATTGGCAGGTATGTGAAAATACTCAAATACACAGTATTTATACAAATACTCAAATACACAGTATTTATACAAATACTGAAATACTGCCATGCATTTGAACCAGATCTGTTTGGTAAATAATGAATTTGGAAATACTTGGGTGTAGGACTGTGTAAGCTATACATGGCATGGTGGGTGGAATGTGTGAAGGTGGAAGGCTTGTGGTTCTGCCCTGGAAGTGGCAGAAGAATCAGCTTCCTGTCCAAGTGGAAATCTCATGTGCGATGCAGGCGAGCTGCGCAGAGGCAAGGGTCGAGAGAGACCGGTCACACGCAGTCTGAGATTGCTGGTGGGACACATAGGACCCCCCTCCCTCCCTCCAGACACACACACACACACACACACACACACACACACACACACACACACACACACACACACACACACACACACACACACACACACACACACACACACACACACACTCATCAACAGAAACCCACCCATCCACTCCCACACGGCCCACTGCTAGGCTGCATCCTGTGTTGGTGTTACAGCGATGTATACTGAAGACCTCTGTCAGTCTGTGGGTGTATGTTTTTATATCATCCAGTGATGACAGTCCCATCAAGCTGTTTACTCGGGGCTTGGTGGAGATGAAGGTTGTGTGGAGACCCCCTTTATTGACATCAACGTAGCTACTGCGGGGTCCTACCCTGTCTTTCTCCCAGTCTATTTCTATCCCCCATCTATTGTCACCTGCAACAAGCATACATACAGCCTCTTTGTCTCAGGGCTCCGTTTCTGTTTTGTTCTGTTCTGGGGGGCTTTTTCTCTCTCGCTCTGTCATGACTTCACAATGACTTGTATTAATAGGACGTTTGTTATTGAACCGTTCACGGAACAAAGACCACCACGAGCTGAGCACACAAACACCACTTCAGAGATGGGCTGGTTATTTTAAAATCCGGGCTGTGTGAGCCTCTGGCCCCGTCAGCCAGCGTCAGCTAGCACTCTCTCTGCTCTCTGACTAGACAGTGTGGATTCTTTATCTCTCCTCCCCACCACAGATTCTTAGACTGCTAAATTACAGGCCGGCTGTGCGAGGGAGGGAGGGAGGGGGAGAGAGAGAGAGAGAGAGAGAGAGAGAGAATGAGAGAGAGAGAGAGAGAGAGAGAGAGAGAGAATGAGAGAGAATGAGAGAGAGAGAGAGAGAGAGAGAGAGAGAGAGAAGAGAGAGAGAGAGAGAGAGAGAGAGAGAGAAAGAAAGAAAGAAAGAAAGAAAGAAAGAAAGAAAGGAAGAAAGAAAGAAAGAAGAATGAGTGTCTGTGTTTGCGTGGAGACACTCATTTGACTATATACTGTAATTACCTACAGTAGGTGAGGGAACAAACAAATCAGCGGCTGTGGTGACTGGAGCCTCAAAGATCTCTCTTCTCCTCTGCCTTATTAGGGAAGAAAACTGAGGACATCTTTCCAGAGGCAAACAACCTCAGAATCAGATCAACCACTCTCTACAGGCTCACAACTCTTCACTGCTCTCTCCTTGATCAGACTCTTAACAGCCTGAAGTCTAATAACACTACCTTACCACAGCGCCGATACAAAGGGGGAGGAAGGGAATAACACTACCTTACCACAGCGCCGATATAAAGGGGGATGAAGGGAATAACACTACCTTACCACAGCGCCGATGCAAAGGGGGAGGAAGGGAATAACACTACCTTACCACAGCGCCGATATAAAGGGGGAGGAAGGAGGGAGGGGTGTGAGGGGGAGGTGGAGGAGGGAGGGGTGTGAGGGGGGAGGGATGTGACAGGGGAGATGGAGGAGGGAGGGATGTGAGAAGGGAGGTGGAAGAGGGAGGGATGTGAGGGGGGAGGGATGTGACAGGGGAGGTGGAGGAGGGAGGGATGTGAGAGGGGAGGTGGAGGAGGGAGGGATGTGAGGGGGGAGGTGGAGGAGGGAGGGATGTGAGGGGGGAGGTGGAGGAGGGAGGGATATGAGAGGGGAGGTGGAGGAGGGAGGGATGTGAAGGGGGAGGGATGTGATGGGGGAGGTAGAGGAGGGAGAGCTCCAATACATGATCTGAATTTATGATCTCGCTCCGGAGGAGATCCAGCATTTGTAACCCTGTGCTTTCAGTGTGCTGGGACATCAGATCTGCCATAAATCACCCAGCACAACTCTGTCTCTAGCTAGGTTCCTCCTCCCTCGCTCCCTCCCTCTCTCCTTCCCTCTGTCCCTCGCTCCCTGCCTCCCTCCCTCGCTCCCTCCCTCCCTCCCTTGTTCCCTCCCTCCCTCGCTCGCGCTCTCGCTCCCTCCCTCGCACCTCTCCTTGTTTTTTTGTGGTGCTGCATTTTAGGAGGGAGCGAACCCGCCTGAAACCCCAGTGCTCGTTAGGTGAGGATAAATCCTGTGTACCCACATAGTAATTTAGCCAATTAGCATCTCAGTGTTGGGTGGGACCTAAATTACAACTAATAGAGATAGGAGAAAATAAAATGGGGATTTTACAGCCGTTCATTTGTAATTCCATGAGAATAAATCTGTAAATCCCAGACAGTCTCCCTCTGCTGGAAATCTCTCTCTCTCTCTCTCCCTCTCCCTCGCCCTCTCCCTCGCCCTCTCCCTCTTGTCCCTGTTGTGTTATCTTACTGGGGCCGTGTGGTGTTGTGCAGACAGGAACGGTGCGGAACAGAGCGGTGCTGAACAGAGTGGTGCAGAACAGAGTGGTGCTGAACAGAGTGGTGCTGAACAGAGTGGTGCTGAACAGAGCGGTGCAGAACAAAGTGGTGCAGAACAGAGTGGTGCTGAACAGAGTGGTGCTGAACAGAGTGGTGCGGAACAGAGTGGTGCGGAACAGAGTGGTGCTGAACAGAGTGGTGCTGAACAGAGCGGTGCTGAACAGAGTGGTGCTGAACAGAGTGGTGCAGAACAGAGTGGTGCTGAACAGAGTGGTGCTGAACAGAGCGGTGAGGAGAGGAGAGGAGAGGAGAGGAGAGGAGAGGAGAGGAGAGGAGAGGAGAGGAGAGGAGAGGAGAGGAGAGGAGAGGAGAAGAGAGAGGAGAGGAGAGGAGAGGAAAGGAGAGGAGAGGAGAGGAGAGGACAGGAGAGGAGAGGAGAGGAGAAGAGAGGAGAGGAGAGGAGAGGTAGTGCTGATAACACAGGTGAATGATAACTGTAGTAAAGGGATGACAGGTGGGCCCTGTCTGATCTCCAATGGACCGTGTGACATCAGCGATGTAGCGCTAATGGCAGCCTAAGCTACGGTGCCTGACTGAGCTATCTATCAGCGTTTAATAACGCCAGCCACCGCTAACAACCGCTATACAACCTCCCTCCCACATGGATTTTGATGTCATTTCTTTCCTAAAGAGAAATACACTCATAACATGAATGTACAGTAAAACTAAAGCCCATCAGCAGAATGTTCCAAGCCAATTTATATTAATTAAAGATGAAAATACACCAATCAGGAGTAAGTGCATCTATGAGTTCTCATTTCCTTTCATATTGCAAATATTCCTAGTGCGTCACTGTGGTGTTCAATTTGTGCCATCTTCAGAAATCTACAATACAGATGGATCTCCATTGTGATGTGATAACTGTGGACAGGGGCAGACTGTGGACAGGGGCAGACTGTGGACAGGGCAGACTGTGGCCAGGGGCAGACTGTGGACAGGGCAGACTGTGGACAGGGGCAGACTGTGGACAGGGGAAGACTGTGGACAGGCAGATTGTGGACAGGGCAGATTGTGGACAGGGCAGATTGTGGACAGGGCAGACTGTGGACAGGGCAGACTGTGGACAGGGCAGATTGTGGACAGGGCAGATTGTGGACAGGGCAGATTGTGGACAGGGCAGACTGTGGACAGGGCAGACTGTGGACAGGGCAGACTGTGGACAGGCAGATTGTGGACAGGCAGATTGTGGACAGGGCAGATTGTGGACAGGGCAGATTGTAGACAGGGCAGACTGTGGACAGGGCAGACTGTGGACAGGACTGTTTGGTATGGAGAAAGGGAAAGAGAGAGAGAGAGAGAGTGTGTGTGTTTGGTATGGAGAGAGGGAAAGAGAGAGAGTGTGTGTGTTTGGTATGGATAGAGGGAAAGAGAGAGTGTGTGTGTTTGGTATGGAGAGAGGTTTGGTATGGAGAGAGGGAAAGAGAGAGAGTGTGTGTGTTTGGTATGGAGAGATGGAAAGAGAGAGTGTGTGTGTGTTTGGTATGGAGAAAGGTTTGGTATGGAGAGAGGTTTGGTATGGAGAGAAGTTTGGTATGGAGAGAGTGTGTGTGTTTGGTATGGAGAGAGGTTTGGTATGGAGAGAGGGAAAGAGAGAGGGTGTGTGTGTTTGGTATGGAGAGAGGTTTGGTATGGAGAGAGGGAAAGAGAGAGTGTGTGTGTTTGGTATGGAGAAAGGGAAAGAGAGAGAGTGTGTGTGTTTGGTATGGAGAGAGGTTTGGTATGGAGAGAGGTTTGGTATGGAGAGAGAGAGAGAGTGTTTGTGTTTGGTATGGAGAGAGTGTGTGTGTGTTTGGTGTGGAGAAAGTGTGTGTGTGTGCGTGTGTTTGGGGAGCGAGAGTTTGTGTGTGTGTTTGGAGAGAGAGAGTGTGTGTGTGTGTGTGTGTGTGTGTGTGTGTGTGTGTGTGTGTGTGTGTGTGTGTGTGTGTGTTTTTGGGGAGAGAGTGTGTGTGTGTGTTTGGAGAGAGGGAAAGGTTGGTTAATAGTCCCTACCTCCTTCACTAATCACACATACATCAATGTCAGATAAGGGGTCAGGGGTCAAAATGCAATGATTCCCAATTGGACTGAAATAAATCCCTCCTCCCAGAGGGAGAAGGCACCAGCTAGGCTCACAGTGCATTAAAACAGCAGACACCAAGCTAGCAGATAATGAGGGGGCCAGCCTCAGAGATACCCCACCTCCTAGTCCGCTGGTCCCTGGGGCTTCAGCTTCCTGGAGATAATGATGGGATGGACACACTAACAAAACAGCAGCACTGGGGAAAATCCTCTCCAGCCTTCCACCCATGTGAGACCAGACCAGTTCCAAAGCCTAGACCAGAACAGCCCAGTCTATCCCAGACCAGAACAGCCCAGTCTATCCCAGACCAGAACAACCCAGTCTATCCCAGACCAGAACAACCCAGTCTATCCCAGACCAGAACAGCCCAGTCTATCCCAGACCAGAACAACCCAGTCTATCCCAGACCAGAACAGCCCAGTCTCTCCCAGACCAGAACAGCCCAGTCTATCCCAGACCAGAACAACCCAGTCTATCCCAGACCAAAATAGCCCAGTCTATCCCAGACCAGAACAGCCCAGTCTATCCCAGACCAGAACAACCCAGTCTATCCCAGACCAGAACAACCCAGTCTATCCCAGACCAGAACAGCCCATTCTATCCCAGACCAGAACAGCCCAGTCTATCCCAGACCAGATGAAAACAGTCTAGACAGACAGAGATGGATAGAGAGATGTGTGTAGTTACTTTCGCATCAACTTCCTCATATTATTGCTGAGGGCCCTAGCTCATGTCAGCAGGGGAAATGTAGCCGTTTCCTGCCCCAGAGTCCAGAGTCCAGAGTCCAGAGTCCAGAGCCCAGAGCCCAGAGTCCAGATCCCAGAGTCCAGAGCCCAGAATCCAGAGTCCAGAGTCCAGAGTCCAGAGCCCAGAGCCCAGAGTCCAGAGTCCAGAGCCCAGAGTCCAGAGTCCAGAGTCCAGAGTCCAGAGCCCAGAGTCCAGAGTCCAGAGTCCAGAGCCCAGAGTCCAGAGTCCAGAGTCCAGATCCCAGAGTCCAGAGCCCAGAGCCCAGAGCCCAGAGTCCAGAGTCCAGAACCCAGAGCCCAGAGTCCAGATCCCAGAGCCCAGTCCAGAGCCCAGAGTCCAGAGTCCAGAGCCCAGAGTCCAGAGTCCAGAGTCCAGAGTCCAGAGCCCAGAGCCCAGAGCCCAGTGCCCAGAGCCCAGAGCCCAGTCCAGAGCCCAGAGTCCAGAGTTCAGAGCCCAGAGCCCAGAGTCCAGAGTCCAGAGCCCAGAGCTCAGAGTCCAGAGTCCAGAGTCCAGAGTCCAGAGTCCAGAGCCCAGAGTCCAGAGTCCAGAGCCCAGAGTCCAGAGTCCAGAGCCCAGAGTCCAGAGCCCAGAGTCCAGAGTCCAGAGCCCAGAGTCCAGAGCCCAGAGTCCAGAGTCCAGAGCCCAGAGTCCAGAGTCCAGAGTCCAGACAGATGTGTGTTATGGGACTCTTTGAACTGTCTCATTGTTTGAATTGGGGTTTATCTTCTTATACCAATCCTCAGTACACAAAGAAAACGAAGAGAGTGAGTCGAAACGAAGTAGATATGGAGAGTATAGTTGACCTTGCTGTACGTACTGTCTACAGTGTAATATGGACTCAGTGGAAAGCATTGGTACAGTACTACAGACTGAGACACCTGGAACAAAGTGACCAAAAGCAGAGCAGAGCTGTGTGCAGCACAAGGTTCAAGTGTTTCCGTTTGACCCCCCAGGCTGACTGTCTGTGTCCTGTCTGTGCCCTGTCTGTGTCCTGTCTGTGTCCTGTCTGTGTCCTGTCTGTGCCCTGTCTGTGCCCTGTCTGTGTCTTGTCTGTGTCCTGTCTGTGTCCTGTCTGTGCCCTGTCTGTGCCCTGTCTGTGCCCTGTCTGTGCCCTGTCTGTGTCCTGGCTTACAGGGAGACCAGGGACGAAATGAGGACCAGGCCAGAGAGTCAGAGACATTGTGCTTAAGCTCTCCGGGGTCACACAATTAATTCAGACTAAATTATTTCACCCGTACCGGCTAATCGATACCATTCGTCAAAACATGCACCTGCAGAGCCGCGCTCTGGTAGCAGGCCGGGGGGGGGGGGGGGGGGGGGGGGGGGTTCTGGGCTTTATTTATCATTACACCCCCCCCACACACACACACACACACACACGGAGGAGGCAAGCAATTATTGAGATGGGACCCAGGTGGCCCTCCATCACTCTTCCCACTTGAGCGCAGCGACGGCGCATTGACGGCTAATCGATTACTGCTCTCATGAAAGCAGCAGCGTGCCCCCTGACCCTGCCGGTAAGCTCCCTGTCTGACAGCTGACAGGAGGAGTGCTTTATTTGACTGAATTACAAAACTGCAGTGCTCCAGGCTTTTCTCTCTGCTCTGCTACCCACACCACCACAAGAGGAGGAGAAGAGGAGGGGGAAGTGGGTGGTGGGTAATTTGTTGCTTTTCACAATGTCGAGAGGACACAGTGAAGTGGTCGTTGTAAAACGAAGGTGTCATTGCGTCTTAATTGATCCCTGGCGTTTGGAGAGGTCCGCCGTACCCGCCCGTACCTGCCCGTACCCGCCCGGTCAGTCGCTCGCTGTGACTTATGGGTTGTTACAACACACGTGAGGTGTTTGAGGTGACCTGATCTCCTCAGGGATGATAGATATATGTTTTAGCTTTCATACAAGACTGATGGAATAGACAGAAGGTCAGCGAGAACAGAGAAAACAGAGAGAGAACAGAGAGAACAGAGAGAGAACAGAGAGAGAACAGAGAGAACAGAGAAAACAGAGAGAACAGAGAGAAAACAGAGAGAAAACAGAGAGAAAACAGAGAGAACAGAGAGAGAACAGAGAGGGAACAGAGAGAACAGAGAGAAAACAGAGAGAGAACAGAGAGAGAACAGAGAGAACAGAGAGGGAACAGAGAGAACAGAGAGAGAACAGAGAGAACAGAGAGAACAGAGAGAGAACAGAGAGAGAACAGAGAAAACAGAGAGAACAGAGAGAACAGAGAGAAAACAGAGAGAAAACAGAGAGAACAGAGAGAGAACAGAGAGAGAACAGAGAGAACAGAGAGAGAACAGAGAGAACAGAGAGAAAACAGAGAGAGAACAGAGAGAACGTCTTCTGTTTCTCCATTGTTCTCCACAGCTACAGACAAGGGGCCGCGCTAACAATAACACAGCTGTAGGAAACACAGCATTGTGTTTTCCAATTGGTTTAAGGCACCTAGTCTAATATTGAATCTTTCATTTTGATTTGCATAAACTCCTTCTGGGGATTTATCAAATATCAGCATTAAGGTTTCAAAGGTAGGGTATACTGCCATGTCATGTTGTTGTCTTAGGTCGGCAGGTAGCCTAGTGGTTAGAGGTAGGTAGCCTAGTGGTTAGAGGCAGGTAGCCTAGTGGTTAGAGGCAAGTAGCCTAGTGGGTTAGAGGCAGGTAGCCTAGTGGTTAGAGGCAGGTAGCCTAGTGGTTAGAGGCAGCTAGCCTAGTGGTTAGAGGCAGCTAGCCTAGTGGTTAGAGGCAGGTAGCCTAGTGGTTAGAGGCAGGTAGCCTAGTGGTTAGAGGCAGGTAGCCTAGTGGTTAGAGGCAGGTAGCCTAGTGGTTAGAGGCAGGTGGCCTAGTGGTTAGAGGCAGGTAGCCTAGTGGTTAGAGGCAGCTAGCCTAGTGGTTAGAGGCAGGTGGCCTAGTGGTTAGAGGCAGGTAGCCTAGTGGTTGTAGGCAGCTAGCCTAGTGGTTAGAGGCAGGTAGCCTAGTGGTTAGAGGCAGCTAGCCTAGTGGTTAGAGGCAGGTAGCCTAGTGGTTAGAGGCAGGTAGCCTAGTGGTTAGAGGCAGGTAGCCTAGTGGTTAGAGGCAGGTGGCCTAGTGGTTAGAGGCAGGTAGCCTAGTGGTTAGAGGCAGCTAGCCTAGTGGTTAGAGGCAGGTAGCCTAGTGGTTAGAGGGAGCTAGCCTAGTGGTTAGAGGCAGGTAGCCTAGTGGTTAGAGGCAGCTAGCCTAATGGTTAGAGGCAGGTAGCCTAGTGGTTAGAGGCAGCTAGCCTAGTGGTTAGAGGCAGGTAGCCTAGTGGTTAGAGGCAGGTAGCCTAGTGGTTAGAGGCAGGTAGCCTAGTGGTTAGAGGCAGGTAGCCTAGTGGTTAGAGCGTTGGACTAGTAACTGAAAGGTTGCTAGATTGAATCCCCGAGCTAACAAGGTAAAAATCTGTCGTTCTGCCCCTGAACAGACAGTTAACCCACTGTTCCTAGTCTGTCATTGTAAATAAGAAATTGTTCTTAACTGACTTGCCTAGTTAAATAAAGGTTAAATAAAAATAAAAAATGACTATAAACTGTTGAAGTTTACCAGTAAACTACTAGTGGCCTTATTGGGTACTTCAGATTATCACAGGTGTCTGTAATTATCTCTGACCCTCTGTGTGGCCTTATCACATGTAGAATATAAAATAATCAAATTATTTAAAAAAAAACATGATCCTAAATATAAACCATCAACTTAGTGAATACCATGGTTTTTTATTATGAAGGTTTCAGCATGACATATCCTTTATATATTTTTTACACACTTTTGGTGTTTTTACTAGGTCAATCTGTCAATGTTTTGGTGTTTTTACTAGGTCAATCTGTCAATGTTTTGGTGTTTTTACTAGGTCAATCTGTCAATGTTTTGGTGTTTTTACTAGGTCAATCTGTCAATGTTTTGGTGTTTTTACTAGGTCAATCTGTCAATGTTTTGGTGTTTTTACTAGGTAATCTGTCAATGTTTTGGTGTTTTCACTAGGTCAATCTGTCAATGTTTTGATGTTTTTACTAGGTAATCTGTCAATGTTTTGGTGTTTTTACTAGGTTAATCTCTCAATGTTTTGGTGTTTTTACTAGGTCAATCTGTCAATGTTTTGGTGTTTTCACTAGGTAATCTGTCAATGTTTTGGTGTTTTTACTAGGTCAATCTGTCAATGTTTTGGTGTTTTTACTAGGTCAATCTGTCAATGTTTTGGTGTTTTTACTAGGTCAATCTGTCAATGTTTTGGTGTTTTTACTAGGTCAATCTGTCAATGTTTTGGTGTTTTTACTAGGTCAATCTGTCAATGTTTTGGTGTTTTTACTAGGTCAATCTGTCAATGTTTTGGTGTTTTTACTAGGTCAATCTGTCAATGTTTTGGTGTTTTTACTAGGTCAATCTGTCAATGTTTTGGTGTTTTTACTAGGTCAATCTGTCAATGTTTTGGTGTTTTTACTAGGTCAATCTGTCAATGTTTTGGTGTTTTTACTAGGTCAATCTGTCAATGTTTTGGTGTTTTTACTAGGTCAATCTGTCAATGTTTTGGTGTTTTTACTAGGTCAATCTGTCAATGTTTTGGTGTTTTTACTAGGTCAATCTGTCAATGTTTTGGTGTTTTTACTAGGTCAATCTGTCAATGTTTTGGTGTTTTTACTAGGTCAATCTGTCAATGTTTTGGTGCCAAACTGGTGGCAGACAACGGTTGGAAAAGTCAATATTGGGAAGAGATGATGAAGATGAAGAAGATGAAGGGTTAATTGGAAAATAATGCTGTTGTTGATTAAATGCTTTTTCATTAATTAGACTATTTTCTCATGAACCATCTGGTCTATCTACTAGAAACCCATGAACCGTCTGGTCTATCTACTAGAAACTCATGAACCATCTGGTCTATCTACTAGAAACTCATGAACCATCTGGTCTATCTACTAGAAACCCATGAACCCATGAACCATCTGGTCTATCTACTAGAAACTCATGAACCGTCTGGTCTATCTACTATAAACTCATGAACCGTCTGGTCTATCTACTATAAACTCATGAACCCATGAACCATCTGGTCTATCTACTAGAAACTCATGAACCGTCTGGTCTATCTACTACAAACTCATGAACCCATGAACCATCTGGTCTATCTACTAGAAACTCATGAACCATCTGGTCTATCTACTAGAAACTCATGAACCCATGAACCATCTGGTCTATCTACTAGAAACTCATGAACCATCTGGTCTATCTACTAGAAACTCATGAACCCATGAACCATCTGGTCTATCTACTACAAACTCATGAACCATCTGGTCTATCTACTAGAAACTCATGAACCGTAGATTACCAGTAGCTCAAACTGTCCCCAAAAATGGATTTTACAAATATCCCCCAAACATAAAACTATGGTTGAGCAGACAGATTGAAAAAGGGAGGGCGAGAAAGAGAGAGAGAGAAAGAGAGAGAGAGAGAGAAAGCGAGAGAAAGAGAGAAAGAGAAAAAGAGAGAGAAAGAGAGAGAAAGGGGGGGGTCAACACCAGTTTTCCATTGTCTGAAGAGTTGTAGTTTGGTTTAGAAAATGTCTCACCTCACAATTTGCAGCCCCTGAGAAGGTTCTAGTTTAAAGTAGTTAAAAATACATTTCTTCAAACACTAATATCAAGTTTAGAAGAGGAAGAAGAGAGAGAGGATGAGGGATTAGGGGGAGGAGGAGGCGAGGGGGAGAGGAGGAGGAGGGGTAGGGGGAGGGGGAGGACGAGGGGGAGGAGGAGGGGGAGGGCAAGGGGGAGGGCAAGGGGGAGAGGGAGAGGAGGAGGAGGGGGAGGGGGAGAGGAGGAGGAGGGGGAGGAGGGGGACGAGGGGGAGGAGGAGGAGGAGGGGGAGAGGAGGAGGAGGGAGAAGAGGAGGACAAGGGGGAAAGGAGGACGAGGAGGACGAGGAGGAGGAGGAGGACGAGGGGGGGGGGTCGAGGGGGAGGAGGAGGACAAGGAGGAGGGGGAGGAGGAGGACGAGGTGGATGAGAGGAGGAGGAGGACGAGGGGAGGAGGAGGAATAGGAGAGGAGGAGGAGGTAGAAGAGAGGAGGAGGAGGTAGAAGAGGATAGGAGGAGGAGGAGGAGGAGAAGAAGACAATAACAAGTACAGCCATGCATTGTGTCGTGATGCAGTGAAACATGTGTAGCTATGGTGTGTGTCTGCATCGTGACAGTGCAGCATCTCTCTGAGGGGGGGGGGGGGGACTGACAGAGAGAACAGAGCGGGAGCAGAGGGGGTCTTCACTGAAGCCTATAAACCTACAGGTCCTGAAATAAACAGCGCTGTTACAAAGAGATGAACAATATTGCTGTCATCGTGTTGAATTCCAGCCTGATCGCTGAAAGATCGATTCCACTCTCATTTTAATTTGTAATTATAAACTAATCATCACAGTAATAATAATGGCACAAGTTTATGCCAATGATTTAATCCCACTTCCGGGAAGGAAGTGTGTATTGCATCACTGGTCAGACGTGCATAATAAGTGTCAGAATGATATTAGTAGCGGTGACATGGGGTCAGAGTTCAGGTGCTGTGTTCCACACCGCCCCAGTCAGTCTGAGGAGGAGAATTAGCCTGAGGCTAACAATAACTCAAGGCTAACACAGACAACCGGATGGACGGATGTGCTCTGCTGCTCTCTCGCTAGCTAGACTCCCAGGAGGGCATGTCCTGACCAAGTTCCTCTTTAAAAGGGTGAGAGGGCAGCCTCAAGTCATAGACATCTTATCCCTACGACACAGCGGATAAAAACACACATCTTCCTCCCCTGCTGAGACTAGACACACGTGTAACAGACTGACAGGGAGACATCTACTTAGACGAAGACATAACTGACAGGGTGTTAGTTTCTTACCAATTCTTAATTTACAATGACAGCCTAGCCCGGACAAACCCGGCCAACGCTGGGCCAATTGTGCGCCGCCCAATCACGGCCAGATGTGATGCAGCCTGGATTCAAACCAGGGACTGTAGTGACACCTCTTGCACTGAGATGCAGTGTCTTAGACCGCTGTGCCACTCAGGAGCACGTATTTGTCTTGTCGAGGGAGGTAGGGTAACACTCCTCCCAAACTGTAGAGGCCCAGCCCTAAATGTGCTTTGCTTTGTGTAGAGTAGTCTCTACTAGCTGGGGCTGTTATTGTTGTACGGCTGCTACTGAAGTCTCTGTTGTTCTGAGTGTGTTGTTCTGAGTGTGTTTGTCTGAGTGTGTTGTTCTGAGTGTGTTTGTCTGAGTGTGTTGTTCTGTGTGTGTTTGTCTGAGTGTGTTGTTCTGTGTGTGTTTGTCTGAGTGTGTTGTTCTGTGTGTGTTTATCTGAGTGTATTGTTCTGTGTGTGTTGTTCTGACTGTGTTGTTCTGAGTGTGTTGTTCTGTTTGTGTTTGAGTGTGTTGTTCTGTGTGTGTTTGTCTGTGTGTGTTGTTCTGTGTGTGTTTGTCTGTGTGTGTTGTTCTGTTTGTGTTTGTGTGTTGTTCTGTGTGTGTTTGTCTGAGTGTGTTGTTCTGTTTGTGTTTGAGTGTGTTGTTCTGTGTGTGTTTGTCTGAGTGTGTTGTTCTGTTTTTGTTTGAGTGTGTTGTTCTGTGTGTGTTTGTCTGAGTGTGTTGTTCTGTTTGTGTTTGAGTGTGTTTTTCTGTGTGTGTTTGTCTGTGTGTGTTGTTCTGTGTGTGTTTGTCTGTGTGTGTTGTTCTGTTTGTGTTTGTGTGCTGTTCTGTGTGTGTTTGTCTGAGTGTGTTGTTCTGTGTGTGTTTATCTGAGTGTGTTGTTCTGTTTGTGTTTGTCTGAGTGTGTTGTTCTGTTTGTGTTTGTGTGTGTTGTTCTGTGCGTGTTGTTCTGTGTGTGTTTGTCTGAGTGTGTTGTTCTGTTTGTGTTTGAGTGTGTTGTTCTGTGTGTGCTGTTCTGTGTGTGTTTGTCTGAGTGTGTTTTTCTGTGTGTGTTTTTCTGTGTGTGTTTGTCTGAGTGTGTTGTTCTGTGTGGGTTTTTCTGTGTCCTCTATAAACAGGCATGCATGAGGCAGCGCCAGGCCTTGTTTGTTGTTGTTAGGGCTTCTGCTGTGCGTTGCCGGGGGCGATGCAGACGGTGTGTGTGGCCATGGAACAGGCCGGCCAGGCAGAGGGCGAATAACAATGCTCCGCTCGGCGGGACGCTAGCGCTCTCTTCCTGGAGCGCTGGGGGGGATGTCCAACAGGAACTGTGTGGAGGGCCACACAGACACACACAATCTCAGAGATGACATCAATCGCAACCATGATGTCACCACCACATTACAGGACTACAAACAGGGTGTTCTGAAACCCTGGAGGACAGGCTATCCTGACACTCTGACCTGGAGGACAGGCTATCCTGATACTCTGACCTGGAGGACAGGCTATCCTGATACTCTGACCTGGAGGACAGGCTATCCTGACACTCTGACCTGGAGGACAGGCTATCCTGATACTCTGACCTGGAGGACAGGCTATCCTGATACTCTGACCTGGAGGACAGGCTATCCTGACACTCTGACCTGGAGGACAGGATATCCTGACACTCTGACCTGGAGGACAGGCTATCCTGACACTCTGACCTGGAGGACAGGCTATCCTGATATTGTGACCTGGAGGACAGGCTATCCTGACATTGTGACCTGGAGGACAGGCTTTCCTGACATTGTGACCTGAAGGACAGGCTATCCTGACATTGTGACCTGAAAGACAGGCTTTCCTGACACTCTGACCTGGAGGACAGGCTTTCCTGACACTCTGACCTGGAGGACAGGCTATCCTGACATTGACAGAGACATACAGCCCCAGGCTCCAAGATGAGGTCACACTGTCCTCGTCTCTATTCCTGTCTCTATCGCTGTCTCTGTAGCTATCCTTGTCCCTGTCGCTATTGCTGTCCCTGTCCCTGTCTCTATCCCTGTCCCTGTCTCTATCTCTATCCATGTCCCTGTCTCTATCCCTGTCTCTATTCCTGTCCCTGTCCCTGTCTCTATCCCTGTCTCTATCCCTGTCTCTATCCCTGTCCCTGTCCCTGTCTCTATCCCTGTCCCTGTCTCTGTCTCTATCCCTGTCTCTATCCCTGTCCCTGTCCCTGTCTCTATCCCTGTCCCTGTCTCTATCCCTGTCCCTGTCTCTATCCCTGTCCCTGTCTCTATCCCTGTCCCTGTCCCTGTCTCTGTCTCTATCCCTGTCCCTGTCTCTGTCTCTATCCCTGTCCCTGTCTCTATCCCTGTCCCTGTCTCTATCCCTGTCCCTGTCTCTATTCCTGTCCCTGTCTCTATCCCTGTCTCTATCCCTGTCCCTGTCTCTATCCCTGTCTCTATCCCTGTCTCTATCCCTGTTCCTGTCCATGTCTCTATCCCTGTCCCTGTCTCTGTCTCTATCCCTGTCTCTATCCCTGTCTCTATCCCTGTCCCTGTCTCTGTCTCTATCCCTGTCCCTGTCTCTATCCCTGTCTCTGTCTCTATCTCTGTCTCTGTCTCTATCCCTGTCCCTGTCTCTGTCTCTGTCTCTATCCCTGTCCCTGCCCCTGTCTCTATCCCTGTCCCTGTCTCTATCCCTGTCCCTGTCTCTATTCCTGTCCCTGTCTCTATCCCTGTCCCTGTCTCTATCCCTGTCTCTATCCCTGTCCCCGTCTCTGTCTCTGACCCTGTCCCTGTCTCTATCCCTGTCTCTATCCCTGTCCCTGTCTCTGTCTCTATCCCTGTCTCTATCCATGTCCCTGTCTCTGTCTCTATCCCTGTCCCTGTCTCTGTCTCAATCCCTGTCTCTATCCCTGTCTCTATCCCTGTCTCTGTCTCTATCCCTGTCCCTGTCCCTGTCTCTATCCCTGTCTCTATCCCTGTCCCTGTCTCTGTCTCTATCCCTGTCCCTGTCTCTATCCCTGTCTCTGTCCCTGTCTCTATCCCTGTCCCTGTCCCTGTCCCTGTCCCTGTCCCTGTCCCTGTCCCTGTCTCTATCCCTGTCCCTGTCCCTGTCTCTGTCTCTATCCCCGTCTCTGTCTCTGTCCCTGTCTCTGTCTCTATCCCTGTCCCTGTCTCTATCCCTGTCCCTGTCCCTGTCTCTGTCTCTATCCCTGTCTCTATCCCTGTCCCTGTCTCTGTCTCTATCCCTGTCCCTGTCTCTCTCTCTGTCTCTATCCCTGTCCCTGTCTCTATCCCTGTCCCTGTCCCTGTCTCTATCCCTGTCCCTGTCCCTGTCTCTATCCCTGTCCCTGTCTCTGTCTCTATCCCTGTCCCTGTCTCTGTCTCTATCCCTGTCTCTATTCCTGTCCCTGTCTCTGTCTCTATCCCTATCTCTATCCCTGTCTCTATCCCTGTCCCTGTCTCATTCTCTATCCCTGTCCCTATCGCTGTCCCTATCTCTATCCATGTCCCTTTCTCTATCCATGTCCCTGTCTCTATGCCTGTCTCTGTCCCTGTCTCTATCCCTGTCCCTATCTCTATCCCAATCCTTATCCCTGTCCCTGTATCTATCTCTGTCGCTATCTCTCTCTCTCTCTCTCTCTCTGTCCTGTATCTCTCTCTGTCGTAATTGTCTCTGTCCCTGTCCCTGTGCCTGCCCATATCTACAGAACCCAAGACAGGATGAGGCTATTCATTTGGGTCACCATGTCTCCTGTGGTATTGCTGCAACTCCCCTACCCAGAAACCCAGAGCAAAACAAAGAGCATAAAGAAAAGTGAAATGGTAGTTATCTCCCTAAACTGGCTGGCTTCATAATCTGTCGTCACCACAGAGAGAGCTGCTGTGGAGCTGGGAGAGAGGAGAGAGGAGAGAGGAGAGAGGAGAGAGGAGAGAGGAGAGGAGAGAGGAGAGAGAGAGAGGAGAGAGGAGAGAGGAGAGAGGAGAGAGAGGAGGGGAGAGAGAGAGAGAGGAGAGAGGAGAGAGAGGAGAGAGAGGAGAGAGAGGAGAGAAGAGAGAAGAGAGAAGAGAGAGGAGAGAGAGAGGAGAGAAGAGAGAGGAGAGAGGAGAGAGGAGAGAGGAGAGAGAGGAGAGGAGAGAGGAGAGAGAGGAGAGAGGAGAGAGAGGAGAGAGGAGAGAGAGAGAGGAGAGAGAGAGGAGGGGAGAGAGGAGAGAGAGAGGAAATAGGAGAGAGAGGAGAGAGGAGAGAGAGGAGAGAAGAGAGAGGAGAGAAGAGAGAGGAGAGAGAGAGGAGAGAAGAGAGAGGAGAGAGGAGAGAGGAGAGAGAGGATAGGAGAGAGGAGAGAGAGGAGAGAGGAGAGAGAGAGAGGAGAGAGAGAGGAGGGGAGAGAGGAGAGAGAGAGGAGATAGGAGAGAGAGGAGAGAGGAGAGAGAGAGAGGAGAGAGGAGAGAGAGGAGAGGAGAGAGGAGAGAGAGGAGAGGAGAGAGAGGAGAGGAGAGAGAGAGGAGGGGAGAGAGGAGAGAGAGAGGAGATAAGAGAGAGCAGAGAGAGGAGAGAGAGAGGAGAGAGAGAGAGGAGAGGAGAGAGAGAGGAGAGAAGAGAGAGGAGAGAAGAGAGAGAAGAGAGAGAGGAGAGAAGAGAGAGGAGAGACGAGAGAGGAGAGAAGAGAGAGGAGAGAGGAGAGAGAGAGGAGAGAAGAGAGAGGAGAGAAGAGAGAGGAGAGAGAGGGAGGAGAGAGAGGGAGGATAGCTCTAGGATCTGTCCCCCAGCAGCTGGCTGCACCACAGCCAAACCTGTTTAAGAACTGCCTAGCTGCCAGAGGAAATCAGTGGTGTGAACGTTAGGACTATACAGCCAATAACACAGAGAGGGAGACCACTAGGCTGGCAAGGAGGAAGGTCACTAGGCAGGCAGGGAGGAAGGTCACTAGGCAGGCAGGGAGGGACACCACTAGGCAGGCAAGGAGGAAGGTCACTAGGCAGGCAGGTAGGGAGACCACTAGGCAGGCAAGGAGGAAGGTCACTAGGCAGGCAGGGAGGGACACCACTAGGCAGGCAAGGAGGAAGGTCACTAGGCAGGCAAGGAGGAAGGTCACTAGGCAGGCAGGTAGGAAGGTCACTAGGTAGGCAGGGAGGAAGGTCACTAGGCAGGCAGGGAGGGACACCACTAGGCAGGCAAGGAGGAAGTTCACTAGGCAAGCAGGGAGGAAGGTCACTAGGCAAGCAGGGAGGGACACCACTCGGCAGGCAGGGAGGAAGGTCAGTTGGCAGGCAGGGAGGGACACCACTAGGCAGGCAGGGAGGAAGGTCACTAGGCAGGCAGGGTGGGACACCACTAGGCAGGCAGGGAGGAAGGTCACAAGGCAGGCAAGGAGGAAGGTCACTAGGCAGGCAGGGAGGGACACCACTAGGCAGGGAGGGAGGGACACCACTAGGCAGGGAGGGAGACCACTAGTCAGAGAGGGAGACCACTAGTCAGGGAGGGAGACCACTAGTCAGGGAAGGAGACCACTAGGCAGGGAAGGAGACCACTAGGCAGGGTCGGAGACCACTAGGCAGGGAGGGAGACCACTAGGCAGGGAGGGATACCAATAGTCAGGGAGGGAGGGAGACCACTAGTCAGGGAGGGAGACCACTAGTCAGGGAAGGAGGGAGACCACTAGTCAGAGAGAGAGGGAGACCACTAGTCAGGGAGGGAGACCACTAGTCAGGGAGGGAGACCACTCGTCAGGGAGGGATGCCACTAGGCAGGGAGGGAGGGCGGCCACTAGTCAGGGAGGAAGATCACTAGTCAGGGAGGGAGGAAGGCCACTAGGCAGGGAGGGAGGGAGGGAGACCACTAGTCAGGGAGGGAGGAAGGCCACTAGGCAGGGAGGTAGGGAGGGAGGGAGGGAGGGAGACCACTAGTCAGGGAGGGAGGTAGAGAGACCACTAGTCAGGGAGGGAGGGAGGGAGGTAGGGAGACCACTAGTCAGGGAGGGAGGTAGGGAGACCACTAGTCAGGGAGGGAGGGAGGTAGGGAGGGCGGCCACTAGTCAGGGAGGAAGACCCTAGTCAGGGAGGGAGGGAGCTAGGGAGGGATGCCACTAGTCAGGGAGGTAGGGAGGTAGGGAGGGCGGCCACTAGTCAGGGAGGAAGACCACTAGTCAGGGAGGGAAGAAGACCCCTAGTCAGGGAGGGAGGGAGGGAGGTAGGGAGACCACTAGTCAGGGAGGGAGGGAGGGAGGGAGGTAGGGAGACTACTAGTCAGGGAGGGAGGGAGGGAGGTAGGGAGACCACTAGTCAGGGAGGTAGGGAGGGAGGTAGGGAGACCACTAGTCAGGGAGGTAGGGAGACCACTAGTCAGGGAGGGAGGGAGGGAGGTAGGGAGACCACTAGTCAGGGAGGGAGGAAGACCCCTAGTCAGGGAGGGAGGGAGGTAGGGAGACCACTAGTCAGGGAGGGAGGGAGGTAGGAAGACCCCTAGTCAGGGAGGGAGGGAGGTAGGGAGACCACTAGTCAGGGAGGTAGGGAAGGAGGTAGGGAGAACACTAGTCAGGGAGGGAGGGAGGTAGGGAGACCATTAGTCAGGGAGGGAGGGAGGTAGGGAGACCACTAGTCAGGGAGGTAGGGAGGGAGGTAGGGAGACCACTAGTCAGGGAGGGAGGGAGGTAGGGAGACCACTAGTCAGGGAGGGAGGGAGGGAGGTAGGGAGACCACTAGTCAGGGAGGTAGGGAGGGAGGTAGGAAGACCACTAGTCAGGGAGGGAGGGAGGTAGGGAGACCACTAGTCAGGGAGGGAGGGAGGGCCCTTGCCTTACATCACTACCAGGCAAGATTTGTATTTATTTAAATGTAACCTTTACTTAACTAGGTCCTTGTTAACCTGCACATACTGATTACTGCATTCTACTTGCAAGCCTACAAATTACCACTCAATTAATGCACAGATACAGATATTCAAATATCAAGGTAGTTTGACCCCACTAATTAAGAGCGAACAAAAGGTTTTGATTTGAAATAAGCTGGAGTGTGGGTAAGAATGGGTTCCAGACATGGAATAGAGATGTTGCTGAGCAGGCTCTAGTGAGAGATGTCTTAGAGAGAGCTGCCTCCTTCAAATCACCCCAGGCCCCAGCACCTTACCCCCCCCCCCAGCCACAAGCCTCAAGCCACCCCACAATCCCATACACATTCACACACACACACACACACACACACACACACGAACACACACACACACACACACACACACACACACATACACACACACACACACACACGAACACACACACACACACACACACTCTGCCCGTCTCTGCTGTGAACCTGAACGGTGGGATTGGAGAGGAGAAATGAATCATTCAACACGGTAAGAGACTGTTAAAGCCGAGGAACATTTTAACGGCTGGCTGGAGGCCTGAAATACACTAACTAAACCTCCTTCCACACAACCACAGGAATCCCAGCTACGCACCCAGAAGTAGAGAGGAAAATATCAATGCATACAAGAGGTGTTGCTTCCAGAGAGATTTAGGTACATTACTGGGATGTGTAATTTATGTTATAGTCAATCCTGGCTTCTGTCAGCACTTCCATCATCTGCTTCCAGAGTACTTAGAAAACAAGAGCCCTACCAGACTAACAGTTCTACCAGACCAACAGTCCTACCAGACTAACAGCCCTACCAGACTAACAGTCCTACCAGACTAACAGCCCTACCAGACTAACAACCCTACCAGACCAACAACCCTACCAGACTAACAGTCCTACCAGACTAACAGTCCTACCAGACTAACAGTCCTACCAGACTAACAGCCCTACCAGACTAACAGTCCTACCAGACTAACAGCCCTACCAGACTAACAACCCTACCAGACCAACAACCCTACCAGACTAACAGTCCTACCAGACTAACAGTCCTACCAGACTAACAGCCCTACCAGACTAACAGTCCTACCAGACTAACAGCCCTACCAGACCAACAGGCCTACCAGACTAACAGCCCTACCAGACTAACAGCCCTACCAGACTAACAGCCCTGCAAGACTAACAGCCCTACCAGACTAACAGTCCTACCAGACTAACAGCCCTACCAGACTAACAGTCCTACCAGACTAACAGCCCTACCAGACGAACAGTCCTACCAGACTAACAGCCCTACCAGACTAACAACCCTACCAGACTAACAGCCCTACCAGACCAACAACCCTACCAGACCAACAACCCTACCAGACTAACAACCCTACCAGACCAACAACCCTATCAGACTAACAGCCCTACCAGACTAACAGCCCTACCAGACTAACAGCCCTACCAGACTAACAGCCCTACCAGAATAAATTGGTCTGGAGAAGCAGCACAGTGACAATGACAGAAGCATTTAGGTTCTATTTAACAGGCAATTCACCAGGCTCAGGTGGGAAGCACAGTGTTGAGACAGAAAAACAACCAGGACACCTTTCACCAATCTTCCTGTCTTCGGACGAGGTGAACTCAATGCCCCCCAAAACACACACACACACACACACACACACACACACACACACACTTCAGGAAGTGAAACCAGGCGGTGGAGTGTTTTGAGTGCAGCGGCGTGGCGTAGCGACACTCTCTCCTCCCGTGGCTCCCTGGGACGTGGTGCGGGAGGCTTGGACTCAGCCATCCGTTAATTCAGACAAGGTCTGCGTTTTTATTTGGATGCTGCTATTAATAATTAAGTGATGCATGGCTGGCATATTTCTCCCTCCTCCTCTCTCACCTCCTACCTCCTCCTCTCTCACCTCCTCTCTCCTCCTCTATCACCTCCTCCCTCCTCCTCTCTCACCTACTCCCTCCTCTTCTCTCACCTCCTCCTCTCTCACCTCCTCTCTCCTCCTCTCTCACCTCCTCCCTCCTCCTCTCTCACCTACTCCCTCCTCTTCTCTCACCTCCTCACTCCTCCTCTCTCACCTCCTCTCTCAGCTGAGTGTTAACGTGGTGCCTGATTACAGCTGAGTGTTAACGTGGTGCCTGATTACAGCTGAGTGTTAACGTGGTGCCTGATTACAGCTGAGTGTTAACGTGGTGCCTATATACAGCTGAGTGTTAACGTGGTGCCTGATTACAGCTGAGTGTTAAGGTGGTGCCTGATTACAGCTGAGGGTTAACGTGGTGCCTGATTACAGCTGAGTGTTAACGTGGTGCCTGATTACAGCTGAGTGTTAACGTGGTGCCTGATTACAGCTGAGTGTTAACTTGGTGCCTGATTACAGCTGAGTGTTAACGTGGTGCCTGATTACAGCTGAGTGTTAACGTGGTGCCTGATTACAGCTGAGTGTTAACGTGGTGCCTGATTACAGCTGAGTGTTAACGTGGTGCCTGATTACAGCTGAGTGTTAACGTGGTGCCTGATTACAGCTGAGTGTTAACGTGGTGCCTGATTACAGCTGAGTGTTAACATGGTGCCTGATTACAGCTGAGTGTTAACGTGGTGCCTATATACAGCTGAGTGTTAACGTGGTGCCTGATTACAGCTGAGTGTTAAGGTGGTGCCTGATTACAGCTGAGGGTTAACGTGGTGCCTGATTACAGCTGAGTGTTAACGTGGTGCCTGATTACAGCTGAGTGTTAACGTGGTGCCTGATTACAGCTGAGTGTTAACGTGGTGCCTGATTACAGCTGAGTGTTAACGTGGTGCCTGATTACAGCTGAGTGTTAACGTGGTGCCTGATTACAGCTGAGTGTTAACGTGGTGCCTGATTACAGCTGAGTGTTAACGTGGTGCCTGATTACAGCTGAGTGTTAACGTGGTGCCTGATTACAGCTGAGTGTTAACGTGGTGCCTGATTACAGCTGAGTGTTAACATGGTGCCTGATTACAGCTGAGTGTTAACGTGGTGCCTGATTACAGCTGAGTGTTAATCTGGTGCCTGATTACAGCTGAGTGTTAATCTGGTGCCTGATTACAACTGAGTGTTAACGTGGTGCCTGATTACAGCTGAGTGTTAACATGGTGCCTGATTACAACTGAGTGTTAACGTGGTGCCTGATTACAGCTGAGTGTTAATCTGGTGCCTGATTACAGCTGAGTGTTAACGTGGTGCCTGATTACAGCTGAGTGTTAACGTGGCGCCTGATTACAGCTGAGTGTTAACATGGTGCCTATCTCAACATGGCCATTCGCTGAGTCAACTGAATGTTCATGCTGATTCATCTACCAGCAACAAGAAAACACTTCATATTATTGAGTAGATGTAAGTTCCTATGTTTTGGAGTAAAAAATAATGCTATACGTTGTTTGAATTTACACAAGTCCAGGGAATTTACTGATAATATGATTAAATATGAGGTAATGTAACACAAACATGTTGTAAACACAACACATCAGTGTTACATAAACACTTCATGTTTAATATTGTTCAATGTATTTGATAATTTGCCATGATAATCCACTTTGGCAGTCATTGTGGAGCACAGTGCTCAGCCCACCAGCAGTAACAGGATGTAGAATCAGTCATTGTGGAGCACAGTGCTCAGCCCACCAGCAGTAACAGGATGTAGAATCAGTCATTGTGGAGCACAGTGCTCAGCCCACCAGCAGTAACAGGATGTAGAATCAGTCATTGTGGAGCACAGTGCTCAGCCCACCAGCAGTAACAGGATGTAGAATCAGTCATTGTGGAGCACAGTGCTCAGCCCACCAGCAGTAACAGGATGTAGAATCAGTCATTGTGGAGCACAGTGCTCAGCCCACCAGCAGTAACAGGATGTAGAATCAGTCATTGTGGAGCACAGTGCTCAGCCCACCAGCAGTAACAGGATGTAGAATCAGTCATTGTGGAGCACAGTGCTCAGCCCACCAGCAGTAACAGGAAGTAGAGACAGTCATTGCAGGACGCTACATTTGCCTCTGTCATTAAGAGCGGTAATGGGGAATGGGTGGTGTCATCATTGAATGAGAATTTGCCTGACGGTTTGATATTCGTTCATCATGATCCAGTACACAATACTAATATCAAAGTATACACTACTTTTCTTTCTTCAAACATGCAACATTGTGTAAATGTTGAATTAACCACAGCCCTGTAAAAACAGAGCCAAGTGGCAAGTTGTTGCAAGAACAAAACAAATATTTAGTTAGTATAACATTAACTTACTAAGCAAATATTGTTCAAATTAAAGCTGAAATATCTACGGTTTGTTTTTGAGCCTTTTACTTTCGGTTTTGTACACCAGCTTCAAACAGCTGAAAATATCATATTTTTGGTTTATTGAAAAGATGTTTCACAGCGGTTTAAATGGAACAATGATTCTCTACTCTTGTCTTTGTCACTTAAACTGAAATTAGATGAGCTTCTCAAATTTTAGCATCCAGGAAATGGAGGAGCGATTTCTGCATAGTGCACCTTTAAGTTAATGAAATCACAGTGTTCTCTCTCTCTCTCTCTGGTTCTCCTCGTGTAATATACAATCTGAACAACACACTACGTTGGATCAGAACCCTAGAGGTTTTCCTTCACTGAACCAACATGGTTCCATATAGAACCCTGCATGGTGTCATTTATGAATAGCTACTACTATTAAATTGTAATAATTTGAGCTAAAAATATAATTGAATGAACAATTAAATAATGGACAAAATAATACCAGCATATTTTTTTAGAATTTATTGTTGTTAAATGCAAACAATAGTTTGGAAAAGTGCGTTGGTGGCCAGGGAAGAATCTCTTAGTTTGAATGACGGCCCACATCAACTCTATCTGACTTCTTTACAATACAATACAATATTTGTACCTTTATTTAACTAGGCAAGTCAGTTAAGAACAAATTCTTATTTTCAATGACGTCCTACCAGGGAACAGTGGGTTAACTGCCTGTTCAGGGGCAGAATGACAGATTTGTACCTTGTCAGCTCGGGAATTTGAACTTGCAACCGTTTCGGTTACTAGTCCAACACTCTAACCACTAGGCTACCCTGCCACCCCTACACTCTAACCACTAGGCTACCTGCCTCTAACCATTAGGCTACCCTGCCACCCCGAATATATTTTGTCCAATAGTTAGTGAGCAGTGCTCCGTTCTAACACCCCTAAACAACAGACCGCACACATACAGTTGAGACGAGCAAGGGTTCAGGCTGCAGTGCAGCTCCCCTGAATAGAGAGCACGTTGTTGTGGCTTAAGGGCCTTGCTAGAGGGCCCAACGGTAAGGTTTGAAGATGTGAACCCAACAGTCCTCCAGTCCAACTCGTTAGTCGCTGGGCTACATGTATTACTGGTTCCAGAGAAGAAGAAAAGAAAGGTGATAAATAATGAGTTCATCTGTCAAAATGAAGACAAAATGCTAAGCAGGCGAAATGATTATGTTGTTGAAGAACAACTTACATGCAGTTGTTGTCTGCAGCAACCACAAGAGAGATTCTTTGATTCTAATAGTTCTGGTTAAGTGCCAGACTGAGAAAAACATAGATAGATTACTAGTCACGTAATGACTACTAGGCTATTGAATCACCAATGTTTCTTGTACATCATTTATACATTAGGGTTGGGCTGATATATGATTCGTTTGAATATTGGGATATTTCACATTAACAATATATCGTGAAGTTCAAGACTACATATATCGTGATGTGCAAGACTATACTCTATTTGAACTTTACGAATCAAAACCGTACAGTTTCATCAGTAAGGATGTATCAACATGTTAAAGGAAGTCAACATGAATTAACTACGCCTTGTTTTTTCACCATACTAAGATGATTTCATCCGAATGTGACATGAATATCATAAATACGCAACAACAAACAAAAAGATCTAGTCATTAACGGTGCAAAACGATTATATCGGATACGGCGATACTTTAGTCCGCAAGTCTCCTAATGCCACGACTCCCGCCGAAGTCGGCTCCTCTCCTTGTTCAAGCGGCGTTCGGCGGTCGACGTCACCGATCTTCTAGTCATCACTGGTCCATTTTCCATTGGTTTTGTCTTGTCTGACATACTGAAATAAAATAAGCAATTAGCTAATTGCCAATGTCAGGCTAGGTCTGTAGTTCTATTTGGCGTATCCCCATAATAAAAAATAACTTTTATTTTAAAGAGTTTGTAAAGTGACGAATTAAAGTAGCCTATATTTGTCTATTTAGCTACCTAAGTTAGTTTACCACAAACATGCTCAAATTCTAATAATGGTTCTACTTTATTTATCTAGCCTATAGTTTATCATATGACTTCATAAAATCGACTAAATAGTCAACCTTGCTTACCTTAATACATTGAGAAAGAATGTGCTTATTGGTAGGCTACTTGCATGTTCAATCACCTTCCTCTTCCATTGTCATCACTGGGCGGCAGGTAGCATAGTGGTTAGAGCATTGGTCTCATAACCCTAGATCAAATCCCCAAGCTGACAAGGTCAAATAAAATCTGTCATTCTGCCCCTGAACAGGCAGTTAACCCACTGTTCCCCAGTAGGCTGTTATTGTAAATAAGAATGTGTTCTTAACTGACTTGCCTAGTTAAATAAAGATTCAATAAAAAATGACGGAATGGATTGACAGTTGCCAAGGGAATGGCAGTTTAATACTGAATTGACCAAAGGGTTCTATATATAATCCCTATTTATCTAAGAGCGTATGATTTATTAAACACAGTATTTCCTTTTGCTTCCAGCGAGCATTTAGTTTGTAACAGCACAGGTTTGTATGAACCTTGGCAACAATGTCGCAAAATATGAATTAAATCTTCCTCTTGGTGTCGGACATGGGCGAGACGTTTTTCTGTAGCAGCATCATCAATATGGATAGAAACAAATTAAAAGGAATGTTTTTGTTAGCATTGATTTCTAACATTTAGAGCATTTTCTAGTACAGGGTTCTTCATCTTGTCCAAAGAGAGAGAGAGAGAGAAAGAGAGAGAGAGAGAGAGAGAGAGAGAGAGAGAGAGAGAGAGAGAGAGAGAGAGAGAGAGAGAGAGAGATGGGGGGCGAGGGGGGGTAGCTGGCTCCAGGCCCCTGTTCTGAATCTGATGCTCTGTAGAGGGAGGCCTGACAGTTTGAAACCAGCCAAATATTCAGCTAGTCAATCATAGTTACCCACAAACTCCCCAGGGTATTCTCTCCTCCAGAAAAGTGAGGGAACAAAAAGAGAGAGAAAGAGAGAAAGCAGAGTGATATATATATATATATATATATATATATATATATATATAGAGAGAGAGAGAGAGAGAGAGAGAGAGAGAGAGAGAGAGAGAGAGAGAGAGAGAGAGAGAGAGAGAGAGAGAGAGAGAGAGAGAGAGAGAGATGGGGGGCGAGGGGGGGTAGCTGGCTCCAGGCCCCTGTTCTGAATCTGATGCTCTGTAGTCAGTAACACCTGAGGCCTGAGCATTAACACCAACACCAGGGCCATGTCAGCAGCACTGCACACTGGCTCCAACTGTCCTCTCCTCACCACCAAACACTCAGTACTCATACAGACACACAGTAACCAGCTCTCCAACAGGAGCACTACAGGTTATAAGATATATACACCATACTGGTCAGTACGACCACCATACTGAACAGTACAACCACCATACTGGTCAGTACAACCACCATACTGGTTAGTACAACTACCATACTGAACAGTACAACTACCATACTGAACAGTACAACTACCATACTGAACAGTACAACTACCATACTGAACAGTACAACCACCATACTGAACAGTACAACTACCATACTGAACAGTACAACTACCATACTGAACAGTACAACTACCATACTGAACAGTACAACTACCATACTGAACAGTACAACTACCATACTGAACAGTACAACTACCATACTGAACAGTACAACTACCATACTGAACAGTACAACTACCATACTGAACAGTACAACCACCATACTGAACAGTACAACTACCATACTGGTCAGTACAACCACCATACTGGTCAGTACAACCACCATACTGGTTAGTACAACCACCATACTGGTTAGTACAACTACCATACTGGTTAGTACAACTACCATACTGAACAGTACAACTACCATACTGGTCAGTACAACCACCATACTGAACAGTACAACCACCATACTGGTTAGTACAACTACCATACTGAACAGTACAACTACCATACTGGTCAGTACAACTACCATACTGAACAGTACAACCACCATACTGAACAGTACAACTACCATACTGAACAGTACAACCACCATACTGAACAGTACAACTACCATACTGGTTAGTACAACCACCATACTGGTCAGTACAACTACCATACTGGTCAGTACAACCACCATACTGGTTAGTACAGCTACCATACTGAACAGTACAACCACCATACTGAACAGTACAACCACCATACTGAACAGTACAACCACCATACTGAACAGTACAACTACCATACTGAACAGTACAACTACCATACTGGTTAGTACAACCACCATACTGAACAGTACAACCACCATACTGGTTAGTACAACCACCATACTGAACAGTACAACCACCATACTGAACAGTACAACCACCATACTGAACAGTACAACCACCATACTGAACAGTACAACCACCATACTGAACAGTACAACCACCATACTGAACAGTACAACCACCATACTGGTTAGTACAACCACCATACTGAACAGTACAACTACCATACTGGTTAGTACAACTACCATACTGGTCAGTACAACTACCATACTGAACAGTACAACCACCATACTGAACAGTACAACCACCATACTGAACAGTACAACCACCATACTGAACAGTACAACCACCATACTGAACAGTACAACTACCATACTGGTTAGTACAACTACCATACTGGTCAGTACAACTACCATACTGAACAGTACAACTACCATACTGGTTAGTACAACCACCATACTGGTTAGTACAACTACCATACTGGTTAGTACAACTACCATACTGAACAGTACAACTACCATACTGGTTAGTACAACTACCATACTGAACAGTACAACCACCATACTGGTTAGTACAACTACCATACTGGTTAGTACAACCACCATACTGGTTAGTACAACTACCATACTGAACAGTACAACTACCATACTGGTTAGTACAACCACCATACTGGTCAGTACAACTACCATACTGGTTAGTACAACTACCATACTGGTTAGTACAACCACCATACTGGTTAGTACAACTACCATACTGAACAGTACAACTACCATACTGGTTAGTACAACCACCATACTGAACAGTACAACCACCATACTGAACAGTACAACCACCATACTGAACAGTACAACCACCATACTGAACAGTACAACCACCATACTGAACAGTACAACTACCATACTGAACAGTACAACTACCATACTGAACAGTACAACCACCATACTGGTTAGTACAACCACCATACTGGTTAGTACAACTACCATACTGGTCAGTACAACCACCATACTGGTTAGTACAACCACCATACTGGTTAGTACAACTACCATACTGAACAGTACAACTACCATACTGGTTAGTACAACTACCATACTGAACAGTACAACTACCATACTGGTTAGTACAACCACCATACCGAACAGTACAACCACCATACTGAACAGTACAACCACCATACTGAACAGTACAACCACCATACTGAACAGTACAACCACCATACTGAACAGTACAACTACCATACTGGTTAGTACAACCACCATACTGGTTAGTACAACTACCATACTGGTCAGTACAACTACCATACTGGTCAGTACAACTACCATACTGAACAGTACAACCACCATACTGGTCAGTACAACTACCATACTGGTCAGTACAACCACCATACTGGTTAGTACAACCACCATACTGGTTAGTACAACTACCATACTGGTTAGTACAACCACCATACTGAACAGTACAACTACCATACTGGTCAGTACAACTACCATACTGGTTAGTACAACCACCATACTGGTTAGTACAACTACCATACTGGTCAGTACAACTACCATACTGGTTAGTACAACCACCATACTGGTCAGTACAACTACCATACTGGTCAGTACAACCACCATACTGGTTAGTACAACCACCATACTGGTTAGTACAACTACCATACTGGTTAGTACAACCACCATACTGAACAGTACAACTACCATACTGGTCAGTACAACTACCATACTGGTTAGTACAACCACCATACTGGTTAGTACAACCACCATACTGGTCAGTACAACTACCATACTGGTTAGTACAACTACCATACTGGTCAGTACAACTACCATACTGAACAGTACAACTACCATACTGAACAGTACAACTACCATACTGAACAGTACAACCACCATACTGGTTAGTACAACTACCATACTGGTTATTAAAACCACTTGTTGCAAAGAGATTCCACTACTTTTCTTCCAGAAAGAAATACACCAAACCAATCAAATCTGTCTTTTTCCTGGGTTCTATGTTTTTCTTTGTCTGTTTATTCCTCGTATTCATTTCCAGGGGGGATATGTGGGTCTCCATTGTGTGGTGGTGAGTGGCAGACAGACAGTGACAGCCCCCCCCCATCCCCACTCCCCAGTCACACTACGTCCTCTTCGTCACGGACAGGCCAAGCAGCCCTCATATTCCCAGAGGTCCAGCCATCCCCTGGCCCACGCTGTCACTCACTGCCTGGTCAGTCCATTTAGGCCAGGCCGTGTGACCACCCTGGCCCTGTGACTAGTGGACCGGGACAGGACCGCCATCGGTCTGAGGGGCTCTGTCTGTTCAGCCGAAACACTGAGACTGAGACAGTCAACGTGGTGTGGACGGTGAGACAGCTTGCTGCTCCTCCCTAGCCGGCCCTGATTTGACGTGCCTGTGGCTGTTCCAGTTTAAACCCTGAGAGGCGTACAGGCTCGCAGGCAGGCACAGAGGCAAAAAGAGAGGCAGGTAGGGAGGCAGGGAGGCAGGCAGGGAAGCAGGGTGGATTTAAACAGTACATTGATGGGCGGTAGCCATCTAAACGTGTCTCCAGAGGGCTTTTTGAAGCCCGGCTGTGTGTGAGGTGAGCATGAAAAACACTGAATGTTAAAGCCTGGATTTCCAACAGCAGAATGTGTGTCTACAGAGAAATACATTGTGTTAGGCTTGAGGTAAGAGGAAACAACGTGGTATGTTAAGTTCCTCTCTTAATACACTTATACACACATGCATTTGCAAACACACTCAAGGCACTCGCAAGCACACCCACATTATCAGCATACTTTACATTGGTCAGGAGAAAACCAACTCCAGAATGTTTGTATTGAGAGTCTGTGGGAGTTACCAGGTAAACTCCCGTCTGTTTGCTTTTTAATGACAGTGCTAATGAAACACACACTGCACAGCACTCACTACCTGGCTGGGTGGTTTGGGGGGCAGTGTGTGTGTGCGTGTGGTGTGTGTGCGTGTGGTGTGTGCGTGTGGTGTGTGTGTGTGTGTGTGTGTGTGTGTGTGTGTGTGTGTGTGTGTGTGTGTGTGTGTGTGTGTGTGTGCGGTGTGTGTGTGTGTGTGTGTGTGTTGTGTGTGTGTGTGTGTGTGTGTGTGTGTGTGTGTGTGTGTGTGTGTGTGTGTGTGTGTGTGTGTGTGTCCGGGCCTGGCAGTCTACAGGCAGTGTGGTACACTGTAGCTCATTCATGACAGGCAGGCTCTGGGGTCAGGCCTGTGGATGGAGGGGTGTGTGGCTGAGACACACTAATGGCCCATGGAGTGAGAGGGCCTCTGTGCTACAGGCACCCAGGGGCCAGAGGCCTCCCAAAACCACAGCTCCATGAGGCTACTTTACCCATCCCCACCAGTTGGCAGCAGGGAGGCCGGCCTGGCCTGTGGGGCACGGTAAGGAGGCTGGTGGAGGGAGGCCGGCCTGGCCTGTGGGGCACGGGGGGGAGGCTGGTGGAGGGAGGCCGGCCTGGCCTGTGGGGCACGGTGAGGAGGCTGGTGGAGGGAGGCCGGCCTGGCCTGTGGGGCACGGTGAGGAGGCTGGTGGAGGTAGGCTGGCCTGGAGGGGGGCACCATACAGGACCAGATAGACCCCTCTTTGTAAATATGAGGCACTGCCTTATGACATCACATCCTGTCATCCTTGGGCATGTATCTTGTTGAGACTGTACTTGAATGTTTATTTGAGGAGAATGTTTGAAGTCACCCTTGACTCAGTGAGAGAGCGAGAGAGACCTGGTGTGTGAGAAACTAGTGTGTGATAGTGCGTGCGTGCGTGTGTGTGTGTGTGTGTGTGTGATGGGGGCTGGTCAGTATGAACTGGAGGAAGGGCTCAGAATGATACATCCGCTGAGGGAGAGTTGTTGTCTTTTCACAGATAGATAAGCCATGTGTATGTATACCCGTCCTGCCTGTGTGTCGAGGGACAGGAGGGGGATGGGGAGTGATCCAAGGCCTGGCCCTGTTTGTTGCTTTTAGCGTAAGGTGATCTCTGCCGGAAGGCTGAGGAAGGGAAGGGGGGCAGACGGCAGAGGTTGGCCAGGGTGGAGGGTGTCAGGACAGGGGGTGAGGAGGGGGGGTGGAGAGAGGCACATCTGTGTGGAACATGTCCTGTGGCAATGCCGTTTCCCCCCAACATTCACTGCCCTGGCCTCCTGCCCTCCCTCCCTCCCTCCCAGCCCCCATCCCGATCCTTTGTAAAGAGCCGGGCCAATGGGAGGTACAGTCATCTTTGCTCATATAACAGACTCTAACCATCACATTGTAGCCTGCAGGACCTCAGAAACTGGACCACACAAACCAGCTCAACTTTCATACAGCAGCCAGCCAGGGAGATCTGGCCTGGGGAAAGGAAAGGCTCTCTATTCAGACAGAATTAACCAGGAATCGATGTGTGGCTCGCAGTTAAACCCAATTAGCATTGAATGTAAATGTCTGGCTACTTAATGGTAGAACAGGTGCAGTCAGAGACCCTAAATGAGATAAATGAATAAAACATTTCTCTCTCTCTCTCTGTCTCAATGTCTCAATGTCTCTCTGACTCAATGTCTCTCTGTCTCTCTGTCTCTGTCTCTGTCTGTCTCTGTCTGTCTGTCTCTCTCTCTCTCTCTCTCTCTCTCTCTCTCTCTCTCTCTCTCTCTCTCGCTCTCTCTCTCTCTCTCTCTCTCTCTCTCTCTCTCTCTCTCTGTCTCTGTCTCAATCTCTCTCTCTCTCTCACTACCCTATAAATCTGACACACACGCGCGCACGCACACTCGCTCGCACACACACACAGCGAGAGAGCTGTGAGAGCTGACACAAAGTCAATCGCATGAATAATTCACAGCACTCCCCTTCTCCGAACCACGGCTGACCTTTCCCCGCAGGAAGTGGAATCAAAACACAACAATGGGCCTGGAGCTGGTTCAGAGTAAGGACCATAAAACAGAATAATGCAATCATGGCCTAAACTCATATACCTCACCTATAGCTGTCTTTCTGTTAACGCTCAGTTCAGAATAAATATAACTAAGTCCTCAGAATGAATATAGACATCTCTAACCAACAACCACAAGCGTTCTTATATAATATGATGAACCGTGTCTGACTCAACACCTGTCTTTACTGAATCTCTTCCATATTCTTTTATATCACATAATGTTTACAAAAGAACCACACTTCCCACAGGAAACCACTAGTGATGGAGCCCCCGTCATGTCTTCCCACAGGAACCCACTAGTGATGGAGCCCCCGTCATGTCTTCCCATACAGTAGTATTATATGGATGTATATTAGGGTTGAATGGCGGATACCCAGTTACTGAGATTTACCAAGATTTACCGGGATTTACTGGGATTTACCGGGATTTACTGGGATTTACCGGGATTTACCGCTCCCAAAACCATTCCTTTTCCCGGGATAAACAACTGCGAGAAACCAGTAAATTATAATACATTATTTATATGAACAGCAAGGCATGAGCTGGAACTGTTAAATTATATGAGATGTCTAAATCGGTCTTCTCTACGGCCTCTGCATGATGAATCATCAACGCTCAGGATGGGCACAGACCCATCTCAGATTGGAGCGCAGTTCACAAATGCATGAACATCTATCACCTCATGATAACAGTTTTGCAGGTGACAGGTGGGCCTACATTTGCTGCAGCATAGCCTATGCTACAATAATATAAAGATTGAATGCGTGTCTAATTGACCCATCTCCATCTGACTTACGGGGGAGTCAACTTATTTTTTGTAAAGATTTTATAATTATATATTTTTTTAATTGCAGTTGCAGAGTTTTAAAACGAGCCTAATACTTGAATATCGTTGCATTAAATCAGAGCACTCTTTCGCAGTCTCTCTCTCCATCAGTTCCATTTAAATTGCATCCAAAATAAAATAATCATGTTCTATTTGATATATAGATGTCCTAGAGCCTTTCTCTTTCAGTTAATACATTCAACGCAGTATTAGACTTATATTTAGCTAATTAATGATGGGTTATGCATAATAAACATCTCATTTATAGCCTCTGTCTCTTGTGAAATACACAAACACATGTGCTCCACTAGACTACCACCTCTACACTCTAACCACTAGGCTACCTGCAGCCTCTACACTCTAACCACTAGGCTACCTGCAGCCTCTACACTCTAACCACTAGGCTACCTGCCGCCTCTACACTCTAACCACTAGGCTACCTGCCGCCTCTACACTCTAACCACTAGGCTACCTACCCCCCCCCTACACTCTAACCACTAGGCTACCTGCCGACCCTACACTCTAACCACTAGGCTACCTGCCACCTCTACACTCTAACCACTAGGCTACCTGCCCCCCCCCTACACTCTAACCACTAGGCTACCTGCCGCCTCTACACTCTAACCACTAGGCTACCTACCCCCCCCCCTACACTCTAACCACTAGGCTACCTGCCGCCTCTACACTCTAACCACTAGGCTACCTGCCCCCCCCCCTACACTCTAACCACTAGGCTACCTGCCGCCTCTACACTCTAACCACTAGGCTACCTGCCCCCCCCTACACTCTAACCACTAGGCTACCTGCCACCCCTACACTCTAACCACTAGGCTACCTACCCCCCCCCTACACTCTAACCACTAGGCTACCTGCCGACCCTACACTCTAACCACTAGGCTACCTGCCACCTCTACACTCTAACCACTAGGCTACCTGCCCCCCCCTACACTCTAACCACTAGGCTACCTGCCGCCTCTACACTCTAACCACTAGGCTACCTACCCCCCCCCCCTACACTCTAACCACTAGGCTACCTGCCGCCTCTACACTCTAACCACTAGGCTACCTGCCCCCCCCCTACACTCTAACCACTAGGCTACCTGCCGCCTCTACACTCTAACCACTAGGCTACCTACCCCCCCCCTACACTTTAACCACTAGGCTACCTGCCCCCCCCCTACACTCTAACCACTAGGCTACCTACACCCCCCCTACACTCTAACCACTAGGCTACCTACCCCCCCCCCTACACTCTAACCACTAGGCTACCTGCCGCCTCTACACTCTAACCACTAGGCTACCTGCCGCCTCTATACTCTAACCACTAGGCTACCTGCCGCCTCTACACTCTAACCACTAGGCTACCTACCCCCCCCCCCCCCCCTACACTCTAACCACTAGGCTACCTACCCCCCCCCTACACTCTAACCACTAGGCTACCTGCCCCCCCCCTACACTCTAACCACTAGGCTACCTGCCGACCCTACACTCTAACCACTAGGCTACCTGCCACCTCTACACTCTAACCACTAGGCTACCTTTCACCCCTACACTCTAACCACTAGGCTACCTGCCGCCTCTACACTCTAACCACTAGGCTACCTACCCCCCCCTACACTCTAACCACTAGACTACCTGCCCCCCCCCTACACTCTAACCACTAGGCTACCTACCCCCCCCCCTACACTCTAACCACTAGGCTACCTGCCCCCCCCCTACACTCTAACCACTAGGCTACCTACCCCCCCTACACTCTAACCACTAGGCTACCCTGCCCCCCCCCTACACTCTAACCACTAGGCTACCTACCCCCCCCTATACTCTAACCACTAGGCTACCTGCCGCCTCTACACTCTAACCACTAGACTACCTACCCCCCCCCCCCTACACTCTAACCACTAGGCTACCAACCACCCCTACACTCTAACCACTAGGCTACCTGCCCCCCCACACTCTAACCACTAGGCTACCTGCCGCCTCTACACTCTAACCACTAGGCTACCTGCCACCCCTACACTCTAACCACTAGGCTACCTGCCCCCCCACACTCTAACCACTAGGCTACCTGCCTCCACACTCTAACCACTAGGCTACCTGCCTCCACACTCTAACCACTAGGCTACCTGCCGCCTCTACACTCTAACCACTAGGCTACCTGCCCCCCCCCCTACACTCTAACCACTAGGCTACCTGCCGCCTCTACACTCTAACCACTAGGCTACCTGCCCCCCCACACTCTAACCACTAGGCTACCTGCCACCCCTACACTCTAACCACTAGGCTACCTGCCGACCCTACACTCTAACCACTAGGCTAGCTGCCACCCCTACACTCTAACCACTAGGCTACCTGCCGCCCCTACACTCTAACCACTAGGCTACCTACCGCCCCTACACTCTAACCACTAGGCTACCTGCCGCCCCTACACTCTAACCACTAGGCTACCAACCACCCCTACACTCTAACCACTAGGCTACCTGCCGCCTCTACACTCTAACCACTAGGCTACCTGCCGCCCCTACACTCTAACCACTAGGCTACCTACCCCCCCCCCTACACTCTAACCACTAGGCTACCAACCACCCCTACACTCTAACCACTAGGCTACCTGCCCCCCCACACTCTAACCACTAGGCTACCTGCCGCCTCTACACTCTAACCACTAGGCTACCTGCCACCCCTACACTCTAACCACTAGGCTACCTGCCCCCCCACACTCTAACCACTAGGCTACCTGCCTCCACACTCTAACCACTAGGCTACCTGCCTCCACACTCTAACCACTAGGCTACCTGCCCCCCCCCTACACTCTAACCACTAGGCTACCTGCCGCCTCTACACTCTAACCACTAGGCTACCTGCCCCCCCACACTCTAACCACTAGGCTACCTGCCACCCCTACACTCTAACCACTAGGCTACCTGCCGACCCTACACTCTAACCACTAGGCTACCTGCCTCCACACTCTAACCACTAGGCTACCTGCCCCCCCCCTACACTCTAACCACTAGGCTACCTGCCGCCTCTACACTCTAACCACTAGGCTACCTGCCCCCCCACACTCTAACCACTAGGCTACCTGCCACCCCTACACTCTAACCACTAGGCTAGCTGCCACCCCTACACTCTAACCACTAGGCTACCTGCCGCCCCTACACTCTAACCACTAGGCTACCTACCGCCCCTACACTCTAACCACTAGGCTACCTGCCGCCCCTACACTCTAACCACTAGGCTACCAACCACCCCTACACTCTAACCACTAGGCTACCTGCCGCCTCTACACTCTAACCACTAGGCTACCTGCCGCCCCTACACTCTAACCACTAGGCTACCTGCCGCCCCATTAATGCTGATCAAAGCTCTAATCAAATCAATCTAAGTCTAATCAAATGATGCTTTATGATGCTTTATGATGCTTTATGATGCTTTTGAATACCGGGGTACCCAGGAGAAAGGTGATTTATTCTCGGGCAAAATATCAGGAAAATATCAACCATAATGTATATATGCATGTCATGAGGGATACAGTCTAGCAGTCTAGTGTGTGTGTGTGTGTGTGTGTGTGTGTGTGTGTGTGTGTGTGTGTGTGTGTGTGTGTGTGTGTGTGTGTGTGTGTGTGTGTGTGTGTGTGTGTGTGTGTGTGTGTGTGTGTGTGTGTGTGTGTGTGTGTGTGTGTGTGTGTGATGTGATGCCAGGTAGGTAGGAGTATTTTGGGAAGTGGTACAGACAGGGGTGTGGGAGTAGGGATGATGTCTAATGTGATGCGGTTGTTGTTGTGAACACAGCAGTCAGTGAGGCGCCAAGCTCTGTGATCTCAGCCCGCTGATGAGAGCTAATGAGATTAGTGAGAACCCAGGTGTGTGTGTGTGTGTGTGTGTGTGTGTGTGTGTGTGTGTGTGTGTGTGTGTGTGTGTGTGTGTGTGTGTGTGTGTGTGTGTGTGTGTGTGTGTGTGTGTGTGTGTGTTCATGTGAGTGTGTGTGTGTGTGTGTGTGTAGCCAGCTATTATTCAAGACAAATGAGGTAGTGGCCTACATAGAAAAATATGGGATACCTCATTAGATTCTCTCGTCTGACATTTTTCCTTTTCTGAGCCAATAGAAATTAGAGTTAAAATATGACACCCTCTTGGCAGAATGTGAACTTGAAGCAGAGTGACTTGAAACCATCTCCCTCTCTGACACACATTCACTTCATCCATCTCTGTAGCTTCTCTACTGGTAGGCCCAGAACTCCCGATGGATGTCAATCTGAGCTAGAATTTGAATAAGTCTCACATCAGTCCCACTGAGTAGAGACCCAAACTAAGTTGTAATTTCCTCATAATTTCTATGCATTTTACAAGCTTTAACACAAACAAAGCCTTTGGTGGCCATAAATCAGATGAAACGTGTGAACTGTGCGACCTGCACATCTGTCAGGGCAGGGCCATGTCACCTCTGTCAGGCACCCACACAACGGGCCAGCACTGGACAGGAAGTGACATCAGCTCCCAGGGAGGAGCGCTTCCTGTCTGCCATTCTTCACTGGAGACAAAAAAAAAACACAGCGATCAGCAGGAAAACATCAGATCACTTCCAACATCCTCTCCACACCTAACCACACTGCAACACACACACGCACGCACGCACGCACACGCACGCACGCACACACACATACACGTTTAGGTAGATGCTTATAGAAGAAACCACCAACCACCAGCATCTATTTTTAAAAGACTCTATCCCAACCATCTAGATTTCAAGACTGAGATTTGCACACAAATTGTGTTTTCAGAAAGTATTCATACCCCTTGACTTTGTTCACATTTTGAATTTAAAATGGATTACACTTTTGTGTCACTGGCCGAGTCATATAAGAAGTTGAAAGGACTCACTCTGTGTGCAATAATAGTGCTTAACATGTTTTTTGAATGACTACCTCATCTCCGTAACACATACAATTAATTATTTGTAAGGTCCCTCAGTCAAGCAGTGAATTTAAAACAGTTTCAACCACAAAAACCAGAGAGTTTTTCCAATGCCTTGCAAAGAAGGGCACCTATTGGTAGATGGGTAAAAATAGCAGACATTGAATATCCCTTTGATTATGGTGAAGCTATTCATTACACTTTGGATGGTGTATAAATACACCCAATCACTACAAAGATGCAGGTGTCCTTCCTAACTCAGTTGCCCGAGAGGAAGGAAACCACTCAGGGATTTCACCATGAGGCCAATGGTGACTTTAAAACAGTTACAGAGTTTAATGGCTGTGATAGGAGAAAACTGAGGATGGATCTACAACATTGTAGTTACTCCACAATACTAACCTAAATGATAGAGTGAAAAGAAGGAAGCCTGTACAGATTAAAAATATTAAAAAACATGCATCCTGTTTACAACAAGAACTAAAGTAATACTGCAAAACATGTGGCAAATAAATGAACGTTATGTCCCGAATACAAAGTGTTAGGTTTGGGCGAAATCCAACACAACACATCACTGAGTACCACTTCATATTTTCATATTTTATGCTTGTCACTGCCAGAAACAGAATAGAGCTAAGCACAGCCAAACTCCTAGAGGAAAACATGGTTCAGTCTACTTTCCAACAGATGCTGGGGAGACAAATTCACCTTTCAGCAGATCAATAACCTATAACAGGGTTTCCTACTCAGTCATCGGGACCCCCAGCGCTACACAGCTGATTCAAATAATCAGCTAATCATCCAGCTTTGATCATTTGAATCAGCTGTGTAGTGTTAGGGCAAAAACCAAAATGAGCACCCCTTGGGAAAAGCTGACCTAAAACACAAGGCCATTTATACACTGAAGTTGCTTACCAAGACGACATTGAATGTTCCTGAGTGGCCTAGTTACAGTTTTTTTTTGAGTGGCCTAGTTAAATTAAATCGCCTTGAAAATCTATGGCAAGACTTGAAAATGGCTGTCTAGGAATGATCAACAACCAACTTGACAGAGCTTGAAGAATTTTTTAAAGAATAATGTGCAAATATTGTATAATCCAGACTTACCCAGAAAGACTCACAGCTCTTAGAGACTTACCAGAAAGACCCACAGCTCTTAGAGACTTACTCAGAAAGACTCACAGCTCTTAGAGACTTACCAGAAAGACTCACAGCTCTTAGAGACTTACTCAGAAAGACTCACAGCTCTTATAGACTTACTCAGAAAGACTCACAGCTCTTAGAGACTTACCCAGAAAGACTCACACAGCTCTTAGAGACTTACCCAGAAAGACTCACACAGCTCTTAGAGACCTACCCAGAAATACTCACACAGCTCTTAGAGACTTACCCAGAAATACTCACACAGCTCTTAGAGACTTACCCAGAAATACTCACACAGCTCTTAGAGACTTACCCAGAAATACTCACAGCTGTAATCACTGCCAAAGGAGATTCTAATAAGTTTTGACTAAGGAGGGTGAATACTTATGTAAATTAGATATTTATGTATTTCATTTTCAATAAATGTACGAACATTTCTAAAATCATGTTTCACTTTGTCATTATGGGATTTTTATTAGATAGATTTCGGTAGATTTATTTCATCCATTTTGAATTCAGGCTGTAACACAACAACATGTGGAGTAAGTCAAGGGGTATAAATACTTTCTGAAGGCACTGTAAGAGAGACATGTAACAAAGGAGTCTTGTTGTAGAATATTCTGTACTATAAGTTGACTTTAATTTCACCTGTTTGTGGAGGTCTGTGTTTTGCAGATGTCTGGCCCAGAGGGAGACCTATCAGAGGAAGACCTATCAGAGGAAGACCTATCAGAGGAAGACCTATTAGGGGAAGACCTATCAGAGGGTGACCTATCAGAGGAAGACCTATCAGAGGGAGACCTATCAGAGGAAGACCTATCAGGGGAAGACCTATCAGAGGAAGACCTATCAGAGGAAGACCTATCAGAGGAAGACCTATCAGAGGGAGACCTATCAGGGGGAGACCCATCAGGGGGAGACCTATCAGGGGGAGACCTATCAGAGGGTGACCTATCAGAGGAAGACCTATCAGAGGGAGACCTATCAGAGGGCGACCTATCAGAGGGCAACCTATCAGAGGGCGACCTAGCAGGGGGAGACCTATCAGGGGAAGACCTATCAGAGGGAGACCTATCAGAGGGCGACCTATCAGGGGAAGACCTATCAGGGGAAGACCTATCAGGGGAAGACCTATCAGGGGAAGACCTATCAGAGGAAGACCTATCAGAGGGAGACCTATCAGGGGAAGACCTATCAGGGGAAGACCTATCAGAGGGTGACCTATCAGGGGAAGACCTATCAGAGGGAGACCTATCAGAGGGAGACCTATCAGGGGGAGACCCATCAGGGGGAGACCTATCAGGGGGAGACCTATCAGAGGAAGACCTATCAGAGGGAGACCTATCAGGGGGAGACCTATCAGAGGGAGCCCTATCAGAGAGACCTATCAGAGGACAATAAAAACTTGGCGAAAATTGGGTGAAGATAGATTAATGAATAACATCATGACCCTCTCCATTTCAAACTAATCCCTTGTCTGTGTTCCTCGGGGCATCTTTCCCATTCACCATAACCCCATCTTTCCCATTCACCATAACCCTGTCTTTACCATTCACCATAACCCTGTCTATCCCATTCACCATAACCCTGTCTATCCCATTCACCATAACCCTGTCTATCCCATTCACCATAACTCTGTCTATCCCATTCACCATAACCCTGTCTATCCCATTCACCATAACTCTGTCTATCCCATTCACCATAACCCTGTCTATCCCATTCACCATAACTCTGTCTATCCCATTCACCATAACCCCATCTTTACCATTCACCATAACCCTGTCTATCCCATTCACCATAACTCTGCCTATCCCATTCACCATAACCCTGTCTATCCCATTCACCATAACCCTGTCTATCCCATTCACCATAACTCTGTTTTTACCATTCACCATAACCCGGTTTTACCATTCACCATAACTCCATCTTTACCATTCACCTTAACCCCATCTTTACCATTCATTCCTAGAGGAGAAGGGTGTGTGTGATAGTGAGTGAAATCCAATACATCTCCTCTGAAATATCAAAGGCCACCAGAACCTGCAGCACACGACAGGCTGTCTCTGTTATTAAAGAGAAAACCACTGGAACCCCCCAGTCGATGTGTGATTGACAGCCCAAGTTCCCCCTCTCTCTCCACCTGTCTGTCTGACTTTGATTGACGGAACTCCACAATCTCCCGCCCTACACTGGCCCTTATCTCCGTAACAGGAGATGGCTTCCTCTGCAACCCCGCACTCCTCCCCAATGGTACTACCCCTCTAAGCCCCACAAGCCACGGGCGAAAGCTGAAAGGTCTCCCGCGGGCTCCTGTGGAGGGGCCAGGGGCAACCCCCACCCCGGGATGACACACACAAGCAGCCCCAGCAACCCCCTAGTACCCTAGAACTGAGCCCCAGAGACACTGCTGTCTGAACCTCTGAGCCCCTCAGCCTTGCAGCCTAGAACAGCCTGAGCTGAGCTGTGTGGTAGGTAGTATCTCTATCCTATCCGCTCAGCAGAATTAGGCCGATACCCACTAAATCCAGAAAAGATACATTAAATTCTACAACCACCTAATAGGAAACGATTCCCAAACCATCTATAACAAAGCCATCACCTACAGAAAAATGAACCTGGAGAAGAGTCCCCTAAGCAAGCTGGTCCTGGGGTTCTGTTCAAAAACACAAACACCCCCCACAGAGCCCCAGGACAGCAGCACAATTAGACCCAACCAAATCATGAGAAAACAAAAAGATAATTACCTGCCACATTGGAAAGAATTAACAAAAAAACTGAGCAAACTAGAATGCTATTTGGAAAGCTTTGACTATGTACAGACTCAGTGAGTATAGCCTTGCTATTGAGAAAGGCCGCCGTAGGCAGACATGGCTCTCAAGAGAAGACAGGCTTTGTGCACACTGCCCACAAAATGAGGTGGAAACTGAGCTGCACTTCCTAACCTCCTGCCCAATGTATGACCATATTAGAGAGACATATTTCCCTCAGATTACACAGATCCACAAAAAAATATAATGTTTGATAAACTCCCATATCTACTGGGTGAAATACCACAGTGTGCCATCACAACAGCAAGATTTGTGACCTGTTGCCACAAGAAAACGTAAACCAGTGAAGAACAAACACCATTGTAAATACAACCCATATTTATGTTTATTAATTTTCCCTTTTGTACTTTAACTATTTGCACATCGTAACAACACTGTATATAGACATAATATGACATTTGAAATGTCTTTATTCTTTTGGAACTTCTGTGAGTGTAATGTTTACTGTTAATTTTTTATTGTTTTATTGTTTTTTTGATAGAGAGAGGGAGAGAGAGGGAGAGAATGAGAGAGAGAGAGAGAGAGAGAGAGAGGGAGAGAGAGGGAGAGGGAGAGAGAGAGAGAGAGGGAGAGAGAGAGAGAGAGGGAGAGAATGAGAGAAAGAGTGAGAGAATGAGAGAAAGAGAGGGTTAATGAGAGACAGAGACAGAGAGAGAGAGAGAGACAGAGAGAGAGAGAGAGAAAGAGAGAGAGAGAGAATGAGAGAATGAGAGAAAGAGAGGGTTAATGAGAGAGAGAGAGAGAGAGAGAGAGAGAGAGAGAGAGAGAGAGAGAGAGAGAGACAGAGAGGCTCACAAACACACACATGTGGCACGGACTAATGGGTACACCTCTTTTGGAGGCAACCAGGCGCATGATAGGATTGTGGACAGCGTGCTGCATATCATTAACCCTATATTAACTTGAAGAGGTTCTGTGTGACTTAGACGGTAGAGCATGGCTCATGCAACGCCCAGGGTCGTGCTGTTCGAGTCCCGCTGGAGGACCATCCGTATGTTAAATGTATGAACGCGTGACTGTAAGAGCGTGGATAAAAGTGTCTGCTAAACGACATTTATATTTTCATATAGAGGTTGATGATTTGTTATTATCCCCCATTCTGAGTGGGATGAAGTGGGCCACACATAGACACGCACAGAACCTATCTGTCACCCAGGAGGAAAGCAGCGCGAGTAGAGATGGAGACTGACACAGAGCCACAGGGAGGGTGGGGACTCATTCCCTCTCACTCTCTCTCTTTCTCTCATTCTCTCTCTTTCTCTCATTCTCTCACTCTCTCTTTCTCATTCTCTCTCTCTCATTCTCTCTCTCGTTCTCTCATTCTCTCTCTCTTTCTCTCATTCTCTCACTCTTTCTCTCATTCTCTCTCTCTTTCTCTCACTCTCTCTCTTTCTCTCATTCTCTCTCTTTCTCTCATTCTCTCGCGTTCTCTCTCTTTCTCTCATTCTCTCACTCTCTCTTTCTCATTCTCTCTCTTGTTCTCTCATTCTCACTCTCTTTCTCTCATCACCCTCTCTTTCTCTCATTCTCTCATTCTCTCTCTCTTTCTCTCATTCTCTCTCTTTCTCTCATTCTCTCTCTCTTTCTATCACTCTCTCATTCTCTCTCTTTCTCTCTCTTTCTCTCATTCTCTCTCGTTCTCTCTCTTTCTCTCATTCTCTCACTCTCTCTTTCTCATTCTCTCTCTCTCATTCTCTCTCTTGTTCTCTCATTCTCTCTCTCTTTCTCTCATTAACCCTCTCTTTCTCTCATTCTCTCATTCTTTCTCTCATTCTCTCGCTCTTTCTCTCATTCTCTCTCTTTCTCTCATTCTCTTTCTCTTTCTCTCATTCACCCTCTCATTCTATCATTCTCTCTCATTCTCCCTTTTTCTCTCATTCTCTCTCATTCTCTCTCTCTTTCTCTCATTCTCTCACTATTTCTCTCATTCAATTTGCTTTGTTGGCATGATGTAACAATGTACATATTGCTTACTTTGGAAATGTACAATATTAAGATGATAAGATTCAAAATTATCAATGGGACAACAGTAACAACAATAACCAATGATCAAAATAACCATACTTTGAACAATAACAATAAGCATACAGTAGAGGACATGTGCAGGTTGATTGGTCTGTCAGACACTGTCCCTCATCTTATAGCAGGCAGCAATGTAGTGCGCTGCCAACCCACAGCTCTCTGCGTCCTCCCCCAACAGGATGGATAGCCTATTCTCATCAGAGAGGGCTTTGAAACCTTGAATAAGGGTTTCAAATGTGGGGAAATGACAGTCTCTAATTGTTTTATATGTATATATTATTATTTTTTCCGATAGAACTACATTTTGCTTTGTGTTTGTTTTTCCCAATAAGCAATGTAGTTTGGTTTTAATTGTGTTGTAATTTGGTTTGTTCTGATTGATTGGATGTTCTGGTCCTGAGGCTTCAGTGTGTTAGTAGAACAGGTTTGGGAACTCAGCCCCAGGACCAGCTGGATGAGGGGACTCTTTTCTTTGCTCAGCTCTTGGCATTGCAGGGCTTGGTAGTGATATGAGAGGGGGTCACTGTATTTTAGATGTTTCTAAAACTTAATTGCTCTGTTTTGAGTTTTTATTATTAGTGGATATTGGCCTAATTCTGCCCTGCATCCATTGTTTGTAGTTTTCCTCTGGACATGTAGAAGAATCTTACAGAACTCTGCATGCAGGGTTTCAATGGGGTGTTTGTCCCATTTGGTGAAATCTTGTTTTGCAAGTGGACCCCACACCTCGCTGGCATAAAGTGCAATTGTTCAATGACACATTCAATTAGTTTTAGCCTAATTTTAATAGGCATTTCAATTTGAATTTGTTTTTTAATGGCGTAGAATGCCCTGCGTGCTTTCTCTCTCAGATCATTCACTGCAACATTAAGGTGTCCAGTTGAGCTTATTTTGAAACCTCAGTAATTGTAGTGTTTGCAGTACTCTATATATTTTGTACCAATTGTACCAACCAACCCTCTTCCTGGAGAGAGACCATCCTGTAGGTTTTCACTCCAACCCTGTTCCTGGAGAGCTACCTTCCTGTAGGTTTTAACTCCAACCCTGTTCCTGGAGAGCTACCTTCCTGTAGGTTTTCACTCCAACCCTGTTCCTGGAGAGCTACCTTCCTGTAGGTTTTAACTCCAACCCTGTTCCTGGAGAGCTACCCTCCTGTAGGTTTACACTCCAACCCTGTTCCTGGAGAGCTACCCTCCTGTAGGTTTTCACTCCAACCCTGTTCCTGGAGAGCTACCCTCCTGTAGGTTTTCACTCCAACCCTGTTCCTGGAGAGCTACCATCCTGTAGGTTTTAACTCCAACCCTGTTCCTGGAGAGCTACCTTCCTGTAGGTTTTAACTCCAACCCTGTTCCTGGAGAGCTACCTTCCTGTAGGTTTTCACTCCAACCCTGTTCCTGGAGAGCTACCATCCTGTAGGTTTTCACTCCAACCCTGTTCCTGGAGAGCTACCTTCCTGTAGGTTTTCACTCCAACCCTGTTCCTGGAGAGCTACCATCCTGTAGGTTTTCACTCCAACCCTAATCTAGAGCACCTGATTCTAATAATTAGCTGGTTGATAAACTGAACCAGGTTAGTTACAACTGGGGATGGAGTGAAAACCTACAGGAGGGTGGGTCTCCAGGAACAGGGTTGGAGTGTAAACCTACAGGAGGGTCTCTCTCCAGGAACAGGGTTGGAGTGTAAACCTACAGGAGGGTCTCTCTCCAGGAACAGGGTTGCTTAGCCCTGTTCTAGACCAAACACAGCCAAAGGGGCTGAGAACGCTTCTGGAGGGGGTGGAGGGGGACAGGAAGTCCCATGGTATCCACGGGAACTCTCACATTCCATCTTCCGCAGTCTCCCAGCATGCTCGCTGAGCTGAGCCTTCAACATCACCGCATGCACGGAGCAGAGCAGACAGAGCAGCAATTCCTCCTTTTTATTTGTTTTATATTATTTAACCTTTATTTAACTAGGCAAGTCAGTTAAGAACAAATTCTTATTTACAATGACGGCCTACCGGGTAACAGTGGGTTAACTGCCTTGTTCAGGGGCAGAATGACAGATTTTTACCTTGTCAGCTTGGGGATTCAATCCACCAACCTTTCAGGTACCAGCCCAACTCTCTAACCACTAGGCTACCTGCCACACCTTTGAGGCTGTAGCTGTAGCTGGGGCTACATGGGTCTGGGGCTACATGGAACTGGGGCTACATGGGACTGGGGCTACATGGGACTGGGGCTACATGGGTCTGGGACTACATGGGACTGGGGCTACATGGGACTGGGGCTACATGGGACTGGGGCTACATGGGTCTGGGGCTACATGGGACTGGGGCTACATGGGACTGGGGCTACATGGGTCTGGGGCTACATGGGACTGGGGCTACATGGGACTGGGGCTACATGGGACTGGGGCTACATGGGACTGGGGCTGTAGCTGGGGCTACATGGGACTGGGGCTACATGGGTCTAGGGCTACATGGGACTGGGGCTACATGGCACTGGGGCTACATGGGTCTGGGGCTACATGGGACTGGGGCTACATGGGTCTAGGGCTACATGGGACTGGGGCTACATGGGGCTGTAGCTGTAGCTGGGGCTACATGGGACTGGGGCTACATTGGGACTGGGGCTACATGGGACTGGGGCTACATGGGACTGTAGCTGTAGCTGGGGCTACATGGGACTGGGGCTACATGGGTCTGTAGCTGGGGCTACATGGGACTGGGGCTACATGGGGCTGTAGCTGTAGCTGGGGCTACATGGGACTGGGGCTACATGGGACTGGGGCTACATGGGACTGGGGCTACATGGGACTGGGGCTGTAGCTGGGGCTACATGGGACTGGGGCTACATGGGTCTAGGGCTACATGGGACTGGGGCTACATGGGACTGGGGCTACATGGGTCTGGGGCTACATGGGACTGGGGCTACATGGGTCTAGGGCTACATGGGACTGGGGCTACATGGGGCTGTAGCTGTAGCTGGGGCTACATGGGACTGGGGCTACATGGGACTGGGGCTACATGGGACTGTAGCTGTAGATGGGGCTACATGGGACTGGGGCTACATGGGTCTGTAGCTGTGGCTACATGGGACTGGGGCTACATGGGGCTGTAGCTGTAGCTGGGGCTACATGGGTCTGGGGCTACATGGGACTGGGGCTACATGGGACTGGGGCTACATGGGTCTGTAGCTGGGGCTACATGGGACTGGGGCTACATGGGACTGGGGCTACATGGGACTGGGGCTACATGGGACTGAGGCTACATGGGACTGAGGCTACATGGGGCTGGGGCTACATGGGGCTGGGGCTACATGGGGCTGGGGCTACATGGGACTGAGGCTACATGGGACTGGGGCTGTAGCTGGGACTACATGGGACTGGGGCTACATGGGACTGGGGCTACATGGGACTGGGGATATAATGGGACTGGGTCTGTAGCTGGGGCTACATGGGACTGAGGCTACATGGGACTGGGGCTACATGGGACTGGGGCGACATGGGACTGGGGCGACATGGGACTGGGGCTACATGGGACTGGGGATATAATGGGACTGGGTCTGTAGCTGGGGCTACATGGGACTGAGGCTACATGGGACTGGGGCTACATGGGACTGGGGCGACATGGGACTGGGGCGACATGGGACTGGGGCTACATGGGACTGGGGATATAATGGGACTGGGTCTGTAGCTGGGGCTACATGGGACTGTAGCTGGGGCTCCGAGAGACAAAACAAAGCCTTGGACACACTCAGGGGCCCTGTCCTGCCCAGAACACTGTTCTTTGCTCAGGACATGAGCTCCCATGGTTGGGAGAGGGGAGTTATTTAGAAGGGCTAGGGAACATGCTTAGGTAGTATCTAGCCTGTGATGTACAAATGTCTCACTTCTTTTGCATATAGTGTAACTAGACCTATGTGAAAGGGTGACGGTTGAGGCCCATTGACAGGGATCTTTAGACACACACAACCAATCACACACACCCAAATGCACACATACACACAGACACCCTCCTGATCGGAGAATCTCCAGACCAAGGAATAATGGACTGTGTGTAAACTGAGATGTTTCAAATGAGGCAACAGGAACTGGGCTTGTGATGTACTGATACCATGTCATCCTTCAGACCAGATGAGACAATCAGTAGATAGAGTACACACACGTATGGACGCACGCACACACGCACAACAGACACACACACACACACACCGGGCACACACACACACCAGGCACACACACACACCAGGCACACAAACCACACCACACACATCACATCACACACACACAAACAAACACAGACACACACACACCAGACACACACACACACCAGGCACACAAACCACACCACACACATCACATCACACACACACAAACAAACACATACACACACACACCAGACACCAGACACACAAACACACCAGACACACACACACCAGACACACACACACACACCAGACAACAGACACACACACACCAGACACCAGACACACACACACCAGACACACACATACAATAAATATTCTCTTTGAAACTGTTCCATCTAAGCTCACTTTGGGACACAAGTATTTATCCACATCTGAAGGCTTTCTCCAAACATGAAAACAAGTGATTGGGGGGGGGGGGGGGGGGTGAGTCGAGGCAGTAGACAATAGAGGTCTCTCTGTGGGGCTGAGTGGAGGAGGTGGGTGGAGGGTGGATGGGGGGAGTGGGGAGAGGAGGGGGTGGAGGGTGGATGGGGTGAGTGGGGGGAGGAAGAGGAAGAGGGTGGATGAGGAGAGTATGGGGAGGAGGAGGAGGGTTGGTGGGAGATTGGAGGGATGAGGGAGGAGGAGGAAGAGGCGGAGGAGGGTGGATGGGGGAGTGGAGGGAGGAGAAGGATGAGGGTGGATGGGGGAGTGGAGGGAGGAGAAGGATGAGGGTGGATGGGGAGAGCGGAGGGAAGAGGAGGCGGGTTGATGGGAGGTTAGAGGGAAGAGGAAGGTGGATGGGGGATTGGGAGGAGGAATTTGTATGGGGAGAGTGGGGGGAGGAGGTTGGATGGGGGGAGTGGAGGGAGGAGGAGGAGGAGGTTGGATGGGAGAGTGGAGGGAGGAGGAGGAGGGTGGATGGGAGAGTGAAGGGAGGAGGAGGAGGAGGGTGGATGGGAGAGTGGAGGGAGGAGGAGGAGGGTGGATGGGAGAGTGGAGGGAGGAGGAGGAGGGTGGATGGGAGAGTGGAGGGAGGAGGAGGAGGGTGGATGGGAGAGTGGAGGGAGGAGGAGGAGGAGGAGGGTGGATGGGAGAGTGGAGGGAGGAGGAGGAGGGTGGATGGGAGAGTAGAGGGAGGAGGAGGAGGAGGAGGGTGGATGGGAGAGTAGAGGGAGGAGGAGGAGGGTGGATGGGAGAGTGGAGGGAGGAGGAGGAGGAGGAGGGTGGATGGGAGAGTAGAGGGAGGAGGAGGAGGGTTGATGGGAGAGTGGAGGGAGGAGGAGGAGGGTGGATAGGAGAGTAGAGGGAGGAGGAGGAGGGTGGATAGGAGAGTGGAGGGAGGAGGAGGAGGGTGGATAGGAGAGTGGAGGGAGGAGGAGGAGGAGGAGGGTGGATGGGAGAGTAGAGGGAGGAGGAGGAGGAGGAGGAGGGTGGATAGGAGAGTGGAGGGAGGAGGAGGAGGGTGGATAGGAGAGTGGAGGGAGGAGGAGGAGGGTGGATAGGAGAGTAGAGGGAGGAGGAGGAGGGTGGATAGGAGAGTGGAGGGAGGAGGAGGAGGGTGGATAGGAGAGTGGAGGGAGGAGGAGGAGGAGGAGGGTGGATGGGAGAGTGGAGGGAGGAGGAGGAGGAGGAGGGTGGATAGGAGAGTGGAGGGAGGAGGAGGAGGGTGGATAGGAGAGTGGAGGGAGGAGGAGGAGGGTGGATAGGAGAGTGGAGGGAGGAGGAGGAGGGTGGATAGGAGAGTGGAGGGAGGAGGAGGAGGGTGGATGGGAGAGTGGAGGGAGGAGGAGGAGGAGGAGGGTGGATGGGAGAGTGGAGGGAGGAGGAGGAGCGTGGATGGGAGAGTGGAGGGAGGAGGAGGAGGGTGGATGGGAGAGTGGAGGGAGGAGGAGGAGGAGGAGGGTGGATAGGAGAGTGGAGGGAGGAGGAGGAGGGTGGATGGGAGAGTGGAGGGAGGAGGAGGAGGGTGGATGGGAGAGTGGAGGGAGGAGGAGGAGGAGGAGGGTGGATGGGAGAGTGGAGGGAGGAGGAGGAGGAGGAGGGTGGATGGGAGAGTAGAGGGAGGAGGAGGAGGGTGGATGGGAGAGTGGAGGGAGGAGGAGGAGGAGGAGGGTGGATAGGAGAGTGGAGGGAGGAGGAGGAGGAGGAGGTTGGATAGGAGAGTGGAGGGAGGAGGAGGGTGGATGGGAGAGTAGAGGGAGGAGGAGGAGGGTGGATGGGAGAGTGGAGGGAGGAGGAGGGTGGATGGGAGAGTGGAGGGAGGAGGAGGAGGGTGGATGGGAGAGTGGAGGGAGGAGGAGGAGGAGGAGCGTGGATAGGAGAGTGGAGGGAGGAGGAGGAGGAGGAGGGTGGATAGGAGAGTGGAGGGAGGAGGAGGAGGAGGAGGGTGGATAGGAGAGTGGAGGGAGGAGGAGGAGGGTGGATAGGATAGTGGAGGGAGGAGGAGGAGGGTGGATAGGAGAGTGGAGGGAGGAGGAGGAGGGTGGATGGGAGAGTAGAGGGAGGAGGAGGAGGGTGGATGGGAGAGTGGAGGGAGGAGGAGGAGGGTGGATGGGAGAGTGGAGGGAGGAGGAGGAGGAGGAGGGTGGATGGGAGAGTGGAGGGAGGAGGAGGAGGAGGAGGGTGGATGGGAGAGTAGAGGGAGGAGGAGGAGGGTGGATGGGAGAGTGGAGGGAGGAGGAGGAGGAGGAGGGTGGATAGGAGAGTGGAGGGAGGAGAAGGAGGAGGAGGGTGGATAGGAGAGTGGAGGGAGGAGGAGGAGGGTGGATAGGAGAGTGGAGGGAGGAGGAGGAGGGTGGATAGGAGAGTGGAGGGAGGAGGAGGAGGGTGGATAGGAGAGTGGAGGCAGGAGGAGGAGGGTGGATAGGAGAGTGGAGGGATGAGGAGGAGGGTGGATGGGAGAGTGGAGGGAGGAGGAGGGTGGATGGGAGAGTAGAGGGAGGAGGAGGAGGGTGGATGGGAGAGTGGAGGGAGGAGGAGGAGGAGGAGGGTGGATAGGAGAGTGGAGGGAGGAGGAGGAGGAGGAGGGTGGATAGGAGAGTGGAGGGAGGAGGAGGAGGAGGAGGGTGGATAGGAGAGTGGAGGGAGGAGGAGGAGGGTGGATAGGAGAGTGGAGGGAGGAGGAGGAGGGTGGATAGGAGAGTGGAGGGAGGAGGAGGAGGGTGGATAGGAGAGTGGAGGGAGGAGGAGGAGGAGGAGGGTGGATAGGAGAGTGGAGGGAGGAGGAGGAGGAGGGTGGATAGGAGAGTGGAGGGAGGAGGAGGAGGGTGGATAGGAGAGTGGAGGGAGGAGGAGGAGGAGGAGGGTGGATGGGAGAGTAGAGGGAGGAGGAGGAGGGTGGATGGGAGAGTGGAGGGAGGAGGGGGAGGGTGGATAGGAGAGTGGAGGGAGGAGGAGTAGGAGGAGGGTGGATGGGAGAGTGGAGGGAGGAGGAGGAGGGTGGATAGGAGAGTGGAGGGAGGAGGAGGAGGGTGGATGGGAGAGTGGAGGGAGGGCTGATCTGAACTGAAGCCAGTCTGAAGCAGAGGAAGAGGGGAAAGTGAAGAGGCATCTATTAGATGTCAGTGGGCTTTTGTGTCCATGTCAATGAGCAGGATTAAGGTATTTAAAATAATCTGACTGAGGCTCGGAGAGGTCACAGCACAGACAGGGAGAGAAGACAAGTTTTTCCTAGCCACCATGCTTCTACATCCGCATTGCCTGCTCTTTTGGGGTTTAAACTGGGTTTCTGTACAGCACTTTGTGACATCTGCTAATGTAAAAAGGGTTTTATAAATAAATGTGATTGATTGAGAGGAGCATATGGCAGAGCAGGGAGAGCAGTTGCTCTTATACATAGAGTTAGATAGATAGACATACATTAATCTAAAGCTCTTATACATAGAGCTAGATAGATAGACATACATTCATCTAAAGCTCTTATACATAGAGTTAGATAGATAGACATACATTCATCTAAAGCTCTTATACATAGAGTTAAATAGATAGACATACATTCATCTAAAGCTCTTATACATAGAGTTAGATAGATAGACATACATTCATCTAAAGCTCTTATACATAGAGTTAGATAGATAGACATACATTCATCTAAAGCGCCACCAAATATGTTGCTGTGCGATTTGGAATTTTATTTTGGAAGCACCGTGTGACAAAAAAAAGATTCCGATAAAAAAAACTCAATGCGTGACAATATTCTAAACAGTCTGAAGCCCCGCCTCCTGTCACTCAACAGGCACACAGCTCACACACAGACACTTCCTGTTTCTCTCAGCGTGCACTTAACAGATTCTTCCAAAGCAACAACAGGCTACCACTTTCCACGTTGCTTCTAAAATTCAATCCATGTTTTCGCTATTATAATATTAGTTTGTGTAACTTGCTTTCTTCGCATAATGTGAGTTAGTTAGGCTAAAGAAGCTGGCATGTGACTAAGAGATCATTTATGCTTGATCTGAAAATGTGGTTGGAGGCGCCGTATTGATGGTGTGACGCAATAGAGGAGCCTCTAGAGGCATGAAGAGGCCAAATTGAGCTCCGTACCGCATCGTTGTGTGCATCTCAAAATGTATATAGCTCCGCATTGACATGATTGGTTGACGGTCGGTGATGGCGAGAGGTCCTGTATAAACACAAACTCACTTCCTTAACAACTTCCTTCACAACAGCGCTGCTGGGCGAAGTGCAAGAAGTATGAATGTCCTGACTTCTGCAGAGGCGATCTCACTGTAAATGCTGCATGGCCAATGCAGACGTCGAATTGACCATGCAGCGCCTTTAAAGCTAATTGCTATTGCTAATCGCTATCTACACTGAATAAAAATACAAAACATAAAGGTGTTGGTCCCATAAGCTGAAATAAAAGATCCCTGAAATGGCACATATGCACAAAAATGAAAATTTATCTCAAATGTTGTGCACAAAATTGAATGTTAATTTCTCTACCATAAGCCACCTCCAATGTCGTTTTAGAGAATTTGGCAGTACGTCCAACCGGCCTCACAACCTCAGACCACATATAACCATGCCAGTCCAGGACCGCCACATTTGGCTTCTTCACCTGAGGAATCGTCTGAGACCAGCCACCAGGACAGCTGATGAAACTGTAGGTTTGCACAACCGAAGAATTTCTGTACAAACTGTCAGAAACCATTAGGGCCAAACCTCTGCATGCTCGTTGTCCACACCAGGGTCTTGAACTTATTGGAGTTTGGCGTCGTAACCAATTTCAGTGGGCAAATGCTCACCTTCGATGGCCACTTGCACGCTGGAGAAGTGTTCTCTTCAGGGATGAATCCTAGTTTCAGCTGTACTGGGCAGATGGCAGACATTGTGTATGGCGTCGTGTGGGTGAGCGGTTTACCAACATGTCAACATTGTGAACAGAGTGCCCCATGGTGGCAGTGGGGTTATGGTAAATGGAAAATGTTACAGTTGAACATGTTTGGGATGCTCTGGATCAACATTTACAACAGCGTGTTCCAGTGCACGCCAATATCCAGCGACTTCATACAGCCAGAAGAGGAGTGGGACAATATCCCACAATCAACAGCCTGATCAACTCCATGCAAAGGAGATGTGTCGCGCGGCATGAGGGAAATGATGGTCACACCAGATACGGACTGGTTTTCTGACCCACACCAGATACTGACTGGTTTTCTGATCCACACCCGATACTGACTGGTTTTCTGATCCACACCAGATACTGACTGGTTTTCTGACCCACACCAGATACTGACTGGTTTTCTGACCCACACCAGATACTGACTGGTTTTCTGACCCACACCAGATACTGACTGGTTTTCTGACCCACACCAGATACTGACTGGTTTTCTGATCCACACCAGATCCTGACTGGTTTTCTGATCCACACCAGATACTGACTGGTTTTCTGACCCACACCAGATACTGACTGGTTTTCTGACCCACACCAGATACTGACTGGTTTTCTGACCCACACCAGATACTGACTGGTTTTCTGACCCACACCAGATACTGACTGGTTTTCTGATCCACACCAGATACTGACTGGTTTTCTGATCCACACCAGATACTGACTGGTTTTCTGACCCACACCAGATACTGACTGGTTGTCTGACCCACACCAGATACTGACTGGTTTTCTGATCCACACCAGATACTGACTGGTTTTCTGATCCACACCAGATACTGACTGGTTTTCTGATCCACACCAGATACTGACTGGTTTTCTGACCCACACCAGATACTGACTGGTTTTCTGACCCACACCAGATACTGACTGGTTTTCTGACCCACACCAGATACTGAATGGTTTTCTGACCCACACCAGATACTGACTGGTTTTCTGACCCACACCAGATACTGACTGGTTTTCTGACCCACACCAGATACTGACTGTTTTCTGACCCACACCAGATACTGACTGGTTTTCTGACCCACACCAGATACTGACTGGTTTTCTGACCCACACCAGATACTGACTGGTTTTCTGACCCACACCAGATACTGACTGGTTTTCTGACCCACACCAGATACTGACTGGTTTTCTGACCCACACCAGATACTGACTGGTTTTCTGACCCACACCAGATACTGACTGGTTTTCTGACCCACACCAGATACTGACTGGTTTTCTGACCCACACCAGATACTGACTGGTTTTCTGACCCACACCAGATACTGACTGTTTTCTGACCCACACCAGATACTGACTGGTTTTCTGACCCACACCAGATACTGACTGGTTTTCTGACCCACACCAGATACTGACTGTTTTCTGACCCACACCAGATACTGACTGGTTTTCTGACCCACACCAGATACTGACTGTTTTCTGACCCACACCAGATACTGACTGTTTTCTGACCCACACCAGATACTGACTGGTTTTCTGACCCACACCAGATACTGACTCTTAATTAATAATTATTATGATTCCAACAGTTCACCCAAGTGTTTTGATCTACTGTATATTGCAAGTCAAATTGCAATATTTGTTTGAAAAATCACATTTAGATTTCTTTGCCCATATCGCCCTAACAACCTGGTAACGGCACCATTATGCAAACATTTAGTGATACAGAAAGAACGTTTAAAAAAGATTCTTCGGGAGGTGTGGTTCAAAACTAAGTAGGATTCAAATAGGCTAAATCAAATAGGCTAATAGACAATAGGCAAATAGATTCAAATAGGCTAAATCTCAATAAATAAAAAAATTCTGGTGATCCTAACTTTTTAAAGTTAATAGCACCATAGCTATCAATGATCCTCCTAAACACACACACACACACACACACACATTAACAGGTAGATAGTAACACACACCGCACAGGGCATCCATTTCATATGTAGATAACCTCAAATAGGTAGTGGAAAATGACTGTAACAGCTTTCCCCGAAGATAAAAAATAATGCAATAAACATGTTTCCCCCACTGAAATCCCAACGCTTCATATTGTGTGTTTACAAATGAGAGAGAATAAACCCCAGTAAATATGACATTTGTTATTTTAACAACATAATAAGGCTTCATTAGCATGTTTTGTATTTATTCGGAGGGATTATCTGCAGTCTATCCCGGGGTCTTATGAGAGAGATCTAATTAGTGAATCACTCACCCTCAGATCCTCTCTCTCTCTCTCTCTCGCTCTCGCTCTCGCTCTCTCTCTCTCTCTCTCTCTCTCTCTCTCTCTCTCTCTCCTCTCTCTCTCCTCTCTCTCTCTCTCTCTCTCCTCTCTCTCTCTCCTCTCTCTCTCTCCTCTCTCTCTCTCTCTCTCTCTCAACCAGGAGAATTAGCTAACGCTAGCCCGGCTAATTACAGCACCGCAATCGAATCTGCTCTCTGAGACAAGAGCACACTAATGAGCCCTTGTTTATTGAACTTAACGACTTCAAGAAAAAAATATACAAGTTGGAGTTGTTATTTTTATTACCTATTTCGGGGGAAAGAATAAGTCATAATTGAGATGGTATCTATCAGCGAAGGCAAGCTGCCTGTTTGTCAGCCATCATCCAAAACAAATACTGAAAACAAACTGCCAAGAGAACACATCAGAAAAAAAAAAAGATTTATTTTCTTCAGTTTTCACGTGACCCTTTTTCCAGTGCTGCAGGAACGCGTGTCAGAAAGGAGAGCAAATGTGTATGATGGTATGATAACCTCACACCTAAGCCATGGACCCAATGTGCCTGGCTGGCTGCCTGGCCCAGCATATGGAGAGGAGACACTGTCACTCCACTGCCAGTAGATTCACCTGGGTCCTCTTTGAATGTCGTATTAGTCTATGAAAATCTACATTCCCTTTCCCCCACAAACCAAAATAAATAATCGTATTTTACAGGTGCCGGGAGAGCAATATGAATTGTGCTGAGGCCAGTGCACCTGTTTGTTTTGATGTATCTCCTGTAAGCATAAGGCACTGAGCAGTCAAAAACACAACCGCAGTGTTCTGGCACTGAGAGAGGATGAGTTCAACAGAAGTTACTGGGTTCATCTGCCCATGCTCATCTGAGCCCTGTTTGTTCACTGATGTCTGAAGGTGTGTGATGGTAGAGAGAGGAGGAAGGGGGCTGGGTGCGGGGGGGGGTCCAGCTGCCCCACCCCCCCCCCCCCCCCCCCCCACCCCAGGGGCACTGACCCTTTCTGGCCCAGCGAAGCGGAACGTTGGGAGGTGAGGGGAATAGGAGAGGAGGGGGGCAGAACACGTGAGCCAGGTATGTGCCCCACTTCTCGCCTCTCCTCTCCTGGTACTGGGAGGCCTGCGCCACAGCTGATGTGCATCTGTGTCCTTCCTGTAGCGCAGATCAGTGAATACATTACCACAGCAAACACTACTGCCATCCACCTTTACAGAGGCAACACAGGTGTACGTGTGGGTGTGTACGGGCATGTCCATGAGAGTTTGGCCTGAATATACGTACATTCTCTTGGAATACTGAAATCCAACAATATACTGCACGTATGCATCATTACATACATACATACTGTACATACATGCACACACACACACACACACACACACACACATACACACATAAGCACCACGTCTCCCAAATCCTCTTTCAGTGGGATTTCATCTTCACCAATGAGCTCCAGGTTCCGTTTGTCAAAAAGCAACAAATCAGGTCTCCCCTGTGGCACTAAACAATAACTGGGGTGAACCAACTCAACTCTGTGGTGTGTAAATCAAAAGCTTTCTCCTATTTGGTATGTTCCAGTTCTGCTCCGTAAGAACTGTCTCCAGAGCAGCCGTGCTGTAGTAGCCACAGTACAGCACAGAGAGAGAGGACGGGCAGCAGACCCAGTCAGGGGAATAGAGAGACAGTAGTGGAACCACACTATCCAGCCAACATTAGCTCACACAGCCGTTGAGATGCAATCGTTTTGGGAGATCAACAGAGTAAATACAACCAGGATTATTGTGTTAGATAGATGTCATAACACAGACAACATAACAACAACCATATCATCTCCAGTACTCTGGGTCTAACACAGCTACCAGCAGGCCTGGTAATGGTCCAACAACAACTATATCATCTCCAGTACTCTGGGTCTAGCACAACTACCAGCAGGCCTGGTCCAATAACCTTAGTTCAGTAAGCCTATAGAGGACGCCCAGGTCTGAAGACTCCTGTCCAGCTGAGACAGATACATGCACAACGTGGAAGAGAGAAGGCCTGTGTTTAGGTGCCCTGGAGGCATGAGGGAGGGAGGGAGGGAGGGAGGGAGGGAGGGGGAGAGGGAGGGAGAGAGGGGGCTCCAGGCACTTTGGCAGCTATTGTTTCACAGTCCATTATCCATGTGGGTTTTATTAAGGGGAGCGGAGAGGAGAGAACAGCCTCCTCATTCTGGCTCCCCTTGTCCTCCCTCACTGTGGAGGAGCACACGCTGTGGAACCTGATCACTCCACATACACTGTAGTACTCACTGTAGTACTCACTCTAGTACTCACCCTAGTACTCACTGTAGTACTCACTGTAGTACTCACTGTAGTACTCACTGTAGTACTCACTCTAGTACTTACTCTATTACTCACTCTAGTACTCACTCTAGTACTCACTGTAGTACAAATAGAGCCAGAGCCATAGGGTGGGTAGGCTCTGGGCCAAACCTCAGTAGATACATGAGCTGACTGTTCTAACCTGACCCTCATACTGTTCCCTCACTGCATCAGCAGCTTCATAGGAGGCCACACACACACACACACACACACACACACACACAATGCGGTCACAGTAGGAGTAGTTGAGCATGCGGAGGAGTGTGTGAAGGTACCTGTCGATGATGACGGGGTCAGACGGGGTCTCATTGCGGTTGCCACAGCTCTTCTTGTCACAGCAGCGGCTGAGGGGTACAGAGAGGCGAGAGAAGGAGAGCGGGAGAGAGGGAGAGTGGGGAGAGAGGGGAGAGTGGGGAGAGAGGGGAGAGAAGGAGAGAGGGAGAGAGGAGAGAGTGGGGAGACAGGTGAGAGATGGAGAGAGGAGAGGGAGGGGAGAGTGGGAGAGAGGGGAGAGAGAGGAGAGAGGGGATAGAGGGGAGAGTGGGAGAGAGGGGAGAGATGGAGAGAGGAGAGGGAGGGGAGAGTGGGAGAGAGGGGAGAGAGAGGAGAGAGGGGATAGAGGGGAGAGTGGGAGAGAGGGGAGAGAGGGAGGGGGGGTTAAAAAGAGAAATAAAAACACACTCATGTTTCAGGGAGAGCTGCTTCAGCCAGGCCCAGACCTCCACAGGATAAAGGGGAAGGTAGCCTTCCAATTATCAAACAGCCTGGTCCTGTTCTGAAGGCTGAACTAAGGCTTTCCCAGGCCCACCCAGCCCTTTGTCACCTGTAGAACAGACTGCCTCTGTCTGTGTGTCTGGGTGCATTATTTTTCTCTACATATGGCTTTGTTAAAGCAGCCCACAAAGACAGGCCATACAGAGGCCAGCCTGGTTAGGGGCGACAGGTGTGCTAGGGGGGTGGGCTGGGGGGTGGGGGGGGGGGGGGAGTGGGGAGCAGGTTGGGGGGGAGCACCCCTAGTATAACCTGAGGCAGGTAGCAGGCACCCCCCTCCCTCTCTCTCCCAGTCTCTCCTCCCTTTCACTTCACTGTCCAGGGTGAAACATTCGCTGTTCACTGCTAACCTGACACCCTCTCGCCTGCCTCGCTCTGTTCACTGCTAATCTGACACCCTCTCGCCTGCCTCGCTCTGTTCACTGCTAATCTGACACCCTCTCGCCTGCCTCGCTCTGTTCACTGCTAACCTGACACCCTCTCGCCTGCCTCGCTCTGTTCACTGCTAACCTGACACCCTCTCGCCAGCCTCGCTCTGTTCACTGCTAACCTGACACCCTCTCTCCTGCCTCGCTCTGTTCACTGCTAGCCTGACACCCTCTCGCCTGCCTCGCTCTGTTCACTGCTAACCTGACACCCTCTCCCCTGCCTCGCTCTGTTCACTACTAACCTGACACCCTCTCCCCTGCCTCGCTCTGTTCACTGCTAACCTGACACCCTCTCGCCTGCCTCGCTCTGTTCACTGCTAACCTGACACCCTCTCGCCTGCCTCGCTCTGTTCACTGCTAACCTGACACCCTCTCGCCTGCCTCGCTCTGTTCACTGCTAACCTGACACCCTCTCTCCTGCCTCGCTCTGTTCACTGCTAACCTGACACCCTCTCGCCTGCCTCGCTCTGTTCACTGATAACCTGACACCCTCTCGCCTGCCTCGCTCTGTTCACTGCTAACCTGACACCCTCTCTCCTGCCTCGCTCTGTTCACTGCTAACCTGACACCCTCTCCCCTGCCTCGCTCTGTTCACTGCTAACCTGACACCCTCTCGCCTGCCTCGCTCTGTTCACTGCTAATCTGACACCCTCTCGCCTGCCTCGCTCTGTTCACTGCTAATCTGACACCCTCTCGCCTGCCTCGCTCTGTTCACTGCTAACCTGACACCCTCTCGCCTGCCTCGCTCTGTTCACTGCTAACCTGACACCCTCTCGCCAGCCTCGCTCTGTTCACTGCTAACCTGACACCCTCTCTCCTGCCTCGCTCTGTTCACTGCTAGCCTGACACCCTCTCGCCTGCCTCGCTCTGTTCACTGCTAACCTGACACCCTCTCCCCTGCCTCGCTCTGTTCACTACTAACCTGACACCCTCTCCCCTGCCTCGCTCTGTTCACTGCTAACCTGACACCCTCTCGCCTGCCTCGCTCTGTTCACTGCTAACCTGACACCCTCTCGCCTGCCTCGCTCTGTTCACTGCTAACCTGACACCCTCTCGCCTGCCTCGCTCTGTTCACTGCTAACCTGACACCCTCTCTCCTGCCTCGCTCTGTTCACTGCTAACCTGACACCCTCTCGCCTGCCTCGCTCTGTTCACTGATAACCTGAGACCCTCTCGCCTGCCTCGCTCTGTTCACTGCTAACCTGACACCCTCTCTCCTGCCTCGCTCTGTTCACTGCTAACCTGACACCCTCTCCCCTGCCTCGCTCTGTTCACTGCTAACCTGACACCCTCTCGCCTGCCTCGCTCTGTTCACTGCTAACCTGACACCCTCTCTCCTGCCTCGCTCTGTTCACTGCTAACCTGACGCCCTCTCTCCTGCCTCGCTCTGTTCACTGCTAACCTGACACCCTCTCGCCTGCCTCGCTCTGTTCACTGCTAACTTGACACCCTCTCGCCTGCCTCGCTCTGTTCACTGCTAACCTGACGCCCTCTCTCCTGCCTCGCTCTGTTCACTGCTAACCTGACACCCTCTCGCCTGCCTCGCTCTGTTCACTGCTAACCTGACACCCTCTCGCCTGCCTCGCTCTGTTCACTGCTAACCTGACACCCTCTCGCCTGCCTCGCTCTGTTCACTGCTAACCTGACACCCTCTTGCCTGCCTCGCTCTGTTCACTGCTAACCTGACACCCTCTCGCCTGCCTCGCTCTGTTCACTGCTAACCTGACACCCTCTCGCCAGCCTCGCTCTGTTCACTGCTAACCTGACACCCTCTCTCCTGCCTCGCTCTGTTCACTGCTAGCCTGACACCCTCTCGCCTGCCTCGCTCTGTTCACTGCTAACCTGACACCCTCTCCCCTGCCTCGCTCTGTTCACTACTAACCTGACACCCTCTCCCCTGCCTCGCTCTGTTCACTGCTAACCTGACACCCTCTCGCCTGCCTCGCTCTGTTCACTGCTAACCTGACACCCTCTCGCCTGCCTCGCTCTGTTCACTGCTAACCTGACACCCTCTCGCCTGCCTCGCTCTGTTCACTGCTAACCTGACACCCTCTCTCCTGCCTCGCTCTGTTCACTGCTAACCTGACACCCTCTCGCCTGCCTCGCTCTGTTCACTGCTAACCTGACACCCTCTCGCCTGCCTCGCTCTGTTCACTGCTAACCTGACACCCTCTCGCCTGCCTCGCTCTGTTCACTGCTAACCTGACACCCTCTCGCCTGCCTCGCTCTGTTCACTGCTAACCTGACACCCTCTCGCCTGCCTCGCTCTGTTCACTGCTAACCTGACACCCTCTCTCCTGCCTCGCTCTGTTCACTGCTAACCTGACACCCTCTCTCCTGCCTCGCTCTGTTCACTGCTAACCTGACACCCTCTCGCCTGCCTCGCTCTGTTCACTGCTAACCTGACACCCTCTCGCTTGCGTCAAAGGCAAAATATTTGAGTGGTCCCCCTTCTGGCAGAGAGCGTTTTACAGGAGCAGTGCAGTTAAGAATGTGATTTTCCGGTTTTCTTTAATTATATTTCTACACTATGAAATTGTGAAAATGATGATTACACCCTTTTTGTGAGCTGTTTTTGAAAAATGGCTGAAATTTCATTTCCTTCAGCTGGGAGGGAGTTTTTGGCCCAGATGAGGCAAGAGGGAGGGGATACCCAGAGCGGACGCTACGACAGTTAAAGCTCTTGTTGTATTGTATTGTATGACAACATAATCTGATTTTATGATAATACAGTGCCTTGCAAAACTATTCATCCCCCTTGGCATTTTACCTATTTTGTTGCATGACAACCTGTAATTTAAATTGATTTTATTTTGATTTCATGTAATGGACAAACACAAAATAGTCCAAATTGGTAAAGTGAAAAAAAATAACAGAAATAGAAAACGTAAAAGTGGTGCGTGCATATGTATTCACCCCCTTTACATATGTATTCACCCCCTTTACATATGTATTCACCCCCTTTACATATGTATTCACCCCCTTTACATATGTATTCACCCCCTTTACATATGTATTCACCCCCTTTACATATGTATTCACCCCCTTTACATTTGTATTCACCCCCTTTACATATGTATTCACCCCCTTTACATATGTATTCACCCCCTTTACATATGTATTCACCCCCTTTACATATGTATTCACCCCCTTTACATATGTATTCACCCCCTTTACATATGTATTCACCCCCTTTACATATGTATTCACCCCCTTTACATATGTATTCACCCCCTTTACATATGTATTCACCCTCTTTACATATGTATTCACCCCCTTTACATATGTATTCACCCCCTTTACATATGTATTCACCCCCTTTACATATGTATTCACCCCCTGTAAATATGTATTCACCCCCTTTACATATGTATTCACCCCCTTTACATATGTATTCACCCCCTTTACATATGTATTCACCCCCTTTACATATGTATTCACCCCCTTTAATATGAAGCCCCTAAATGAGATCTGGTGCAACCAATTACCTTCAGAAGTCACATAATTAGTTAAATAATGTCCACCTGTGTGCAATCTAAGTGTCACATGATGTGTCACATGATCTCAGTATATATACACCTGTTCTGAAAGGCCCCAGAGTCTGCAAAACACCACTAAGCAAGGGGCGGCACCATGAAGACCAAGGATCTCTCCAAACAGGTCAGGGAGAAAGTTGTGGAGAAGTAGAGATCAGGGTTGGGTTATAAAAAAAAATATCCAAAACTTTGAACATCCCACAGAGCACCATTAAACCCATTGTAAAAAAAATGGAAAGAATATGGCACCACAAAAAACCTGCCAAAACTCATGGACCAACGGCAAGGAGGACATTAATCAGAGAGGCAACAAAGAGACGAAAGATAACCCTGAAGGAGCTGCAAAGCTCCACAGCGGAGATTGGAGTAACTGTCCATAGTACCACTTTAAGCCGTACACTCCACAGAGCTGGGCTTTACGGAAGAGTGGCCAGAAAAAAGCCATTGCTTAAAGAAAAAAATAAGCAAACACGTTCTGTGTTCACCAAAAGGCATGTGGGAGACTCCCCAAACATATGGAGGAAGGTACTCTGATCATATTGAGACTAAAATTGAGCTTTTTGGCCATCAAGGAAAACGCTATGCCTGGCGCAAACCCAAGACTTCGCATCACCCTGAGAACAGCATCCCCACAGTGAAGCATGGTGGTGGCAGCATCATGCTGTGGGGATGTTTTTCATCAGCGGGGACTGGGAAACTGGTCAGAATTGAAGGAATGATGGATGGCGCTAAATACAGGGAAATTCTTGAAGGAAACCTGTTTGATTTCCAGAGATTTGAGACTGGGACAGAGGTTCACCTTCCAGCAGGACAATGACCCTAAGCATACTGCTAAAGCAACACTCGAGTGGTTGAAGGGGAAACATTTACATGTCTTGGAATGGCCTAGTCAAAGCCCAGACCTCAATCCAATTGAGATTCTGTGGTATGACTTAAAGATTGCTGTACACCAGCGGAACCCATACAACTTGAAGGAGCCGGAGCAGCTTTGCCTTGAAGAATGGGCAAAAATCCCAGTGGCTCGATGTGCCAAGCTTATAGAGACATACCGCAAGAGACTTGCAGCTGTAATTGCAGCAAAATGTGACTCTACAAAGTATTGACTTTGGGGGGGATGAATAGTTATCCTTACTCAAGTTTTAATTTTGTTGTTTTATTTCTTATTTGTTTCACAATAAAAAATGTTTTGCATCTTCAAAGTGGTAGGCATATTGTGTAAATGATGCAAACCCCCACAAAATCAATTTTACTTCCAGGTTGTAAGGCAACAAAATAAGAAAAATGACAAGGTGGGTGAATACATTCGCAAGCCACTGTACAGGGTTTCTCGAACTCGGTCCGGGGGCCACCCCTGGGTGCAAGTTTTGATTTTTGCACCACACACCTGATTAAAATAATCCAAGCTTGATGATGAGTTGGACTGAGTTTGGGAAACCCTCTTATAATAGACCAATGACCGTTTATTTTGGTAAGGGCTCTATGAGCCAATCAGGGCTGTGTATGTCAATATCTTGAAATTTGTTTCCTAACTAAGAGTCTCAGGGAATTAATGATATCCCCCCCAACCAAATGTTGCTTTAGACCCCCCCCCCAAAAAAAGTCCACAATCTGGGTACATGGTCGTTGGGATCTTGAGACAGGCCGCGAGTGAGGGAGGCTGCAGGGGGAAAGGAGCAGCTTGGAGAGACTCCCAGCTCATGTTTCCAGTGCACAGATGGCAGTGGAAATTTGAATGGGGCTGGGGACAGCCCTGTCACACAAAACCCAAGGCATTGTCTCCCTTCTACAGGGCTCCCCTCTACACTGAATCAGCCTATCCCCCCTCTATCGCTCCATCCTCTCGTTATTTGTACCCCCATTTTCTCCCCAATTTCATGGCATCCAATTGTTAGTTTACAGTCTTGTCTCAACGCTGCAACTCCCGTACGGACTCAGGAGAGGCGAAGGTCAAGAGCCGTGCGTCCTCCGAAACCCAACCAAGCCGCTCTGATTCTTGACACAATGCCCACTTAACCCGGAAGCAAGCCACAACAATGTGTCGGAGGAAACACTGTACACCTGGCGACCGTGTCAGCGTGCACTGCGCCCGGGCCGCCACGGGAGTCACTAGAGTGCGATGGGACAAGAACGTCCCTGCCGGCCAAACCCTCTCCTAACCCGGACGACGCTGGGCCAATTGTGCGCCGCCCCATGGGTCACCCGGTTGCGGCCGGCTGCGACAGAGCCTGGACTTGAACCAGGATATCTAGTGGCACAGCTAGCCTTAGACCACTGCGCCACTTGGGAGGCCCTCCATCCTCTCTCTTACCTCATCCCACTATCACCCCCTCCATCCCTCTAGCTCTCCACCCTCTCTCTTACCTCATTCCCCTCTCCCCCCTCTCTTAATTTTCCCCTCTCAGCCTTCTTCTGGACAGATCGAATCAGTTCCATCAATCACCCATATTGTGTCTCTCATGTCTCAGAGATATTGTAATGCAGGAGGGTAGCAGCATATCTGAATCACATGTGGGGAGTGCCGTGCACAACAGAAAGACAGGCCTGCTGGGTGCAGAAACATATATGTGGGTAGCAGGAGTACATTGTGACTGACTAAGGGCTGTGGGTAGCAGGAGTACATTGTGACTGACTAAGGGCTGTGGGTAGCAGGAGTAAATTGTGACTGACTAAGGGCTGTGGGTAGCAGGAGTACATTGTGACTGACTAAGGGCTGTGGGTAGCAGGAGTACATTGTGACTGACTAAGGGCTGTGGGTATCAGGAGTACATTGTGACTGACTAAGGGCTGTGGGTAGCAGGAGTACATTGTGACTGACTAAGGGCTGTGGGTAGCAGGAGTACATTGTGACTGACTAAGGGCTGTGGGTAGCAGGAGTACATTGTGACTGACTAAGGGCAGTGGGTAGCAGGAGGGCATCTCTTTTCTGTCGCTCTCCATTTTTGGCCTCCCTCCTCTGTCTCTCCCTTGCTTTCATTTCTGTGCGACTCTCTGAACTGGGTCACAGCGTGGTCCCATTGGATCAGAATAGAGTGAGGCTTGAGGAGGGAGGTGAGGGGAGAGGAGGGAGGTGAGGGGAGAGGAGGAAGGTGAGGGGAGAGGAGGGAGGTGAGGGGAGAGGAGGGAGGTGAGGGGAGAGGAGGGAGGTGAGGGGAGAGGAGGGAGGTGAGGGGAGAGGAGGGAGGTGAGGGGAGAGGAGGAAGGTGAGGGGAGAGGAGGGAGGTGAGGGGAGAGGAGGGAGGTGAGGGGAGAGGAGGGAGGTGAGGGGAGAGGAGGAAGGGGGGTGACTTTAGAACTGATTAGTGGTTTCCCTGCAATCCAATCATCAGGCAGCACCCACGGGAGACAGGATTTTCTTCTTCTCCCCCCCCCCCCCCCACCACCATTACCCTCTCCCATTCCACCAACACAAATTATGCTAATTAGTACATGCCTTTACCAGCTTTGTTGAGGGGGATATTTTCTTTTCCTGTTAACTTCCATTCGGTCCCGCAGGACATCCAAAGGAAATCACATCTTTAATCGCAACGCTTCCTTCCTGCCGCAGCTTTTGAAGAAAATACATCTAAATCGCCTCATGTAATTAACAGGATGAATTGATGGCTGTTGGTGTGAGGACACTGCTACCATACACAAAATTGTATATGACCTTAAATACGTGTGTGTTCTTTACAAACGCGTTGGAAAGCTCATTCTATTACTGAGTTTGTCAAATGAAAGGACTAAGCTCTTACTGTACGTCTCAAACTGGCTTGGCAACATATGGCTAATGGTGGTGAATGGCAATTAACAGTACGGATTAATGGTGAACAGACAAATGTTCTGGGGGAGGGGACATGGGAGGGGCTGAGGGAGGGGAGAGACTGGGGGAGAGACTTGGGGAGTGGTTCATGACACATTGGACTGGCATCCCAAAAATCACTGTCTGATGCATCCACATCTCCATGGTTGTGTCTTGCAGACTGGGTCTCAACCCAATACTGTAGAGCTATGGGCCTCAAACCAACACTATAGAGCTATGAGCCTCAACCCAACACTGTGGAGCAATGGGCCTCAACCCAACACTGTGGAGCTATGGGCCTCAACCCAACACTATAGAGCTATGGGCCTCAACCCAACACTGTGGAGCTATGGGCCTCAAACCAACACTATAGAGCTATGAGCCTCAACCCAACACTGTGGAGCTATGGGCCTCAACCCACTATAGAGCTATGGGCCTCAACCCAACACTGTGGAGCAATGGGCCTCAAACCAACACTATAGAGCTATGAGCCTCAACCCACTATAGAGTTATGGCCCTCAACCCAACACTATGGACAATGAGCCTCAACCAAACACTGTGGAGCTATGGGCCTCAACCCAACACTGTGGAGCTATGGACCTCAACCCAACACTGTGGAGCTATGGGCCTCAACCCAACACTGTGGAGCTATGGGCCTCAACCCAACACTGTGGAGCTATGGGCCTCAACCTAATACTGTAGAGCTATGGGCCTCAACCCACTATAGAGCTATGGGCCTCAACACAACACCATAGAGCTATGGGCCTCAAACCAACACCATAGAACTATGAGCCTCAACCCACTATAGAGCTATGGCCCTCAACCCAACACTATGAACAATGAGCCTCAACCCAACACTGTGGAGCTATGGGCCTCAACCCACTATAGAGTTACGGGCCTCAACCCAACACCATAGAGCTATGGGCCTCAACCCAACATCATAGAGCTATGGGCCTCAACCCACAATAGAACTATGGGCCTCAACCCAACACCATAGAGCTACGGGCCTCAACCCAACACCATAGAGCTATGGTCCTCAACCCAACACTTTGGAGCTATGGGCCTCAATCCAACACCATAGAGCTATGGGCCTCAATCCACTATAGAGCTATGGGCCTCAACCCAACACCATAGAGCTATGGGCCTCAACCCAACACTATGGAGCTATGGGCCTCAACCCAACACTGTGGAGCTATGGGCCTCAACCCAACACTGTGGAGATATGGGCCTCAACCCAACACTGTGGAGCTATGGGCCTCAACCCAACACTGTGGAGCTATGGGCCTCAACCCAACACTGTGGAGCTATGGGCCTCAACCCAACACTGTGGAGCTATGGGCCTCAACCCAACACTATGGAGCTATGGGCCTCAACCTAATACTGTAGAGCTATGGGCCTCAACCCAACACCATAGAGCTATGTGCTTCAACCCAACACTGTGAAGCAATGTGCCTCAACCCAACACTGCTGTTTGGAAATGGTTATACTGTACAACTGTGGTGGTGGCATGTACTGATGGGCTCTAAACCACATACTAAAAAGCATATTGTATAATAATTGTACATTTCTAATGCTACTATTAGTCATGTGACTATCCCAAATTAAAGAGTAAAAGTTGACTTTGTTCTGAAGAAAGGTCAGAGAATAACTTCTGTTCTAAATATGAGTACGAAGGGGGAGTGTGTGTCTTTGTCTTTGTGTGTGTGTGTGTGTGTGTGTGTGTGTCTTTCTGTGTGTGTGTGTGTGTGTGTCTTTCTGTGTGTGTGTGTGTGTGTGTGTGTGTGTGTGTGTGTGTGTGTGTGTGTGTGTGTGTGTGTGTGTGTGTGTGTGTGTGTGTGTGTGTGTGTGTGTGTGTGCGTGCGTGTGTGCGTGTGTGTGTGTGTGTGTGTGTCTCTTCGTCTTTGTGTGTGTGTGTGTCATTGTATTTGTATTTGTATTTGTGTGTGTGTGTGTGTGTGTTTGTGTGTGTGTCTTTCTGTGTGTGTGTGTGTGTGTGTGTGTGTGTGTGTGTGTGTGTGTGTGTGTGTGTGTGTGTGTGTGTGTGTGTGTGTCTTTCTGTGTGTGTGTGTGTGTCTCTTCGTCTTTGTGTGTGTGTGTGTGTGTGTGTGTGTGTGTGTGTGTGTCTCTTCGTCTTTGTGTGTGTGTGTGTGTGTGTGTGTGTGTGTGTGTGTGTGTGTGTGTGTGTGTGTGTGTGTATAGCTTTGTCTTATATATATATATATATATACACACACACACACATGTTTACATATATGTCCTGCATATATATCACAATGATAGGGAAGGCCCATTTGTTAGCAGCTGAACAACAGGATAATTCAAACTGAGTAATGACTTTCTGCATGTCCTAATTAACCAGGCATCAGAGAGGTATTTTTAGGGGGGGGGGGGACTGTTCAAATGCCTCTATAAAAAGGAAAGACTCTATCCTCACAACCCAATTCCAAGCAAATTAATCTTTAGATTTTAATTAAAGGTACAACATTTGATAGCAAAACTCATCTTCCTCTACTTTTCCTCTCTGTTATTCCCTGCAGGGGAGGGGTGACCTGCTTAGCTGTAGTAAGGCTGAGCCTGGATGAAACAACTACCATATACAAGGTGAGGTCTTGGTATCAGTGTAGACAACAATATGAACGTACTGTACATTTATGGTTGAGAGGTGTAGTATAGTGTAGTCAGGGAGAGGAGTGGCTCACTTGTCACAGCAGCAGGCCCCAGCGAGGGCACAGGGTCAGGGCAGACACTTTCATTACAGGAATCACGAGGATAATGCACTTTACTGTTTGACTGTCTAACTGATAACAGAGTTGGAAGCAGGTGTCTGTGCTGATGCCATGTTTGAATGTGAGTTTGCGTAACCTCAGGTCAGTCTATCAGATAACCGCTCTCCACTGATCCACCAAAGGCACATTATTGATTAGTATTACAGAGAAATCTTTACATTTTATATATTTCTTTATTACTTTATATTTTTGGAAAAACAAATCTTTAAAAATAAATATTAATAGGCCCATGGTCACCTTTTTCATTTTTTATTTTTTTTTAATATAAAAACATATTTTGGTGTGTGTCCATTTTGACCAGCCTACCCAACAAAAACAATGTCCAGCCCATCTGCCATTTGCCAGAATTATCAGATAGCCAATCCACCCCTGAGTGTATTATAGTGTAGTATATTGTAGCAGCAGACAGGAGGAGAAGCCGAACAGCAGAGCTTCCTCTTCTTACCTGCACATGATCTCGTGTGTCAGTAACACTCGGCACATCTCAGGGTTCTTGTCTTGCCCTTCATAAACAATAGCCTGCAGAAGGAGTGGGGCAAAGATTATATTAGAAACAGGTTGAGGATTTGTTTTTTGAAGCAAGGTTGGGTTGGCACTGGTCATCACAGAGGCCCACTAGATCTGCCCTGGAGAGAGTGTTCCTACTGTGGTCTGGATCACGTCTGGTAACATCTCCCTCCACACAGAAATCACATCGGTCTCTATTGAAACATTATGGGACCTGGCTCTCACTTGTCTTCATCACATTGATTTATTTATTTCACCTTGATTTTGTCAGGGACTCTGAGATCTAGGTCTCTTTTACAGATGTACCCTGTAATATGTATCACACGTCACTTCCTGCATGATAAGAAGATGAAATCCACAGAAGTTACCCAGATGAGGGTACGGTGAGGGTAAGGTGAGGGTTAGGTGAGGGTAAGGGGAGGGTTAGGTGTGGGTAAGGTGAGGGTAAGGTGAGGGTACGGTGAGGGTACGGTGAGGGTTAGGTGAGGGTTAGGTGAGGGTTAGGTGAGGGTAAGGTGAGGGTATGGTGCTGTTAAAGCATTGGACTTCAACTTCCAGCCTGTTCGCTTCTGTTCCACTTCTGGTCCAAATAATCCGCTGTGGTCCAGTCAAACAGGGCTGTGGTCCAGCCAAACAGGGATGTGGTCCAGCCAAACAGGGCTGTGGTCCAGCCAAACAGGGCTGTGGTCCAGCCAAACAGGGCTGTGGTCCAGTAAAACAGGGCTGTGGTCCAGCCAAACAGGGCTGTGGTCCAGCCAAACAGGGCTGTGGTCCAGTCAAACAGGGCTGTGGTCCAGTCAAACAGGGTTGTGGTCCAGTCAAACAGGGCTGTGGTCCAGTCAAACAGGGCTGTGGTCCAGCCAAACAGGGCTGTGGTCCAGTCAAACAGGGCTGTGGTCCAGTCAAACAGGGCTGTGGTCCAGCCAAACAGGGCTGTGGTCCAGCCAAACAGGGCGGTGGTCCAGTCAAACAGGGCTGTGGTCCAGTCAAACAGGGCTGTGGTCCAGCCAAACAGGGCTGTGGTCCAGTCAAACAGGGCTGTGGTTCAGTCAAACAGGGGCTGTGGTCCAGTCAAACAGGGCGGTGGTTCAGCCAAACAGGGCTGTGGTTCAGCCAAACAGGGCTGTGGTCCAGTCAAACAGGGTTGTGGTCCAGTCAAACAGGGCTGTGGTCCAGTCAAACAGGGCTGTGGTCCAGTCAAACAGGGGCTGTGGTCCAGTCAAACAGGGCTGTGGTCCAGCCAAACAGGGCTGTGGTCCAGTCAAACAGGGCTGTTAGTGCGGGTGGAAATATGACTTCCTGTCTCTCTGTAACATGTCCTGTGTCCCAAATGGTACCCTATTCCATATAGGCATTGAATTTGAATTTGACCAGGACCCTAAAGGACTCCGCTCAGAATTAGCACACTATCTAGGGAACACGGAATTTGGAATGCAGACTTGTTTGGAGGTTGGAGCCCAATGCTCTGTCTGTCTGAAACATATACATGACAATCAGCTGATCATTGGAAACAAATGTGGCCTTTCAATTCACCACCTAAGACTTGGATTGCAAAACAGAACACCACACTGGTAGACATTATCCTTAGCGATTGTGCTACCCATATACTCCATGCAGATTATAAACATTCCACAAATTTAAAAGGACTGTTGGAATGCTAAATCTCATTGTCCAGTCAAAGACCATCATGCCCTCTCCTCCCCGCCCTGCCCTGCCCCGCTACCACTACCAACACCCTCTCTCTCTCTCTCCCTGGAATTTGAAAGAACAGATTCCACTTGAACAACACAAAAACACACAGAGAGGCCTTAAGAGCGTAATGTAGTATTTACTGCCTCTGGCCGGGGGATGTTTAATGAATAGCAGCGTGTGTCGTGAGAACTCTGCGGGACCCGTCCGATATTTCTGTCCAAGGTGGGAGGGAGGGAAGGAAGGGGCCATCCCGGGTCCTGGCTTCCCACAGTGCTGCAGAGCAGAACATTATGTAAAGAGAGAGAAGAGGAGCTGAGAAAAGAGAGGAGCTGAGAAGAGAGAGAAGAGGAGCTGAGAAGAGAGAGAAGAGGAGAGGAGCTGAGGAGAGGAGCTGAGGAGAGAGAGGAGAGGAGCTGAGAAGAGAGAGAAGAGAGAGAAGAGGAGCTAAGAAGAGAGAGAAGAGGAGCTGAGAAGAGAGACGAGAGGAGCTAAGAAGAGAGAGGAAAGGAGCTGAGAAGAGAGGGAAGAGAGAGAAGAGGAGCTAAGGAGAGAGGTGGGGAGCTGAGAAGAGAGAGAAGAGGAGCTGAGAAGAGAGAGGAGAGGAGCTGAGAAGAGAGAGAAGAGGAGCTGAGAAGAGAGACGAGAGGAGCTGAGAAGAGAGACGAGAGGAGCTGAGAAGAGAGACGAGAGGAGCTGAGAAGAGAGAGAAGAGGAGCTGAGAAGAGAGATGAGAGGAGCTGATAAGGGAGAGGAGAGGAACTGAGAAGAGAGAGGAGAGGAGCTGAGAAGAGAGAGAAGAGGAGCTGAGAAGAGAGGGAAGGGGAGCTGAGAAGAGAGAGGAGAGGAGCTGAGAAGAGAGAGAAGAGAGAGGAGAGGAGCTGAGAAGAGAGAGGAGAGGAGCTGAGAAGAGAGAGAATTGGAGCTGAGAAGAGAGAGGAGAGGAGCTGAGAAGAGAGAGGAGAGGAGCTGTGAAGAGCAAGGAGAGGAGCTGAGAAGAGAGAGGAGAGGAGCTGAGAAGAGAGAGAATAGGAGCTGAGAAGAGAGAGGAGAGGAGCTGAGAAGAGAGAGGAGAGGAGCTGAGAAGAGAGAGGAGAGGAGCTGAGAAGAGAGAGAATAGGAGCTGATAAGAGAGAGGAGAGGAGCTGAGAAGAGAGAGGAGAGGAGCTGAGAAGAGAGAGGAGAGGAGCTGAGAAGAGAGAGAGGATCTGTGAAGAGAGAGAAGAGAGAGGAGAGGAGCTGTGCAGAGAGAGAAGAGGATCTGAGAAGAGAGAGGAGAGGAGCTGAGAAGAGAGAGAATAGGAGCTGAGAAGAGAGAGGAGAGGAGCTGAGAAGAGAGAGGAGAGGAGCTGTGAAGAGAGAGGAGAGGAGCTGTGAAGAGAGAGGAGAGGAGCTGAGAAGAGAGAGAAGAGAGAGAAGAGGAGCTGAGAAGAGAGAGATGAGCTGAGCTGAGAAGAGAGAGAATAGGAGCTGAGAAGAGAGAGAAGAGGAGCTGTGAAGAGAGAGAAGAGAGAGGAGCTGAGAAGAGAGAGGAGATGAGCTGAGCTGAGAATAGAGAGAATAGGAGCTGAGAAGAGAGAGGAGAGGAGCTGAGAAGAGAGAAGAGGAGCTGAGAAGAGAGAGAAGAGGAGCTGAGAAGAGAGAGAAGAGGAGCTGAGAAGAGAGAGAAGAGAGAGAATAGAGAGAAGAGAGAGGAGAGGAACTGAGAAGAGAGAGGAGAGGAGCAGAGAAGAGAGAGGAGAGGAGCTGAGAAGAGAGAGGAGAGGAGCTGAGAAGAGAGAGAATAGGAGCTGAGAAGAGAGAGGAGAGGAGCTGAGAAGAGAGAGGAGAGGAGCTGAGAAGAGAGAGAAGAGAGAGGAGAGGAGCTGAGAAGAGAGAGGAGAGGAGCTGAGAAGAGAGAGGAGAGGAGCTGAGAAGAGAGAGGAGAGGAGCTGAGAAGAGAGAGGAGAGGAGCTGTGAAGAGCGAGGAGAGGAGCTGAGAAGAGAGAGGAGAGGAGCTGAGAAGAGAGAGAATAGGAGCTGAGAAGAGAGAGGAGAGGAGCTGAGAAGAGAGAGGAGAGGATCTGAGAAGAGAGAGGAGAGGAGCTGAGAAGAGAGAGGAGAGGAGCTGAGAAGAGAGAGGAGAGGAGCTGAGAAGAGAGAGAATAGGAGCTGAGAAGAGAGAGAATATGAGCTGAGAAGAGAGAGGAGAGGATCTGAGAAGAGAGAGGAGAGGAGCTGAGAAGAGAGAGGAGAGGAGCTGAGAAGAGAGAGAGGAGCTGTGAAAAGAGAGAAGAGTGAGAAGAGGAGCTGAGAAGAGAGAGGAGAGGAGCTGAGAAGAGAGAGGAGAGGAGCTGAGAAGAGAGAGGAGAGGAGCTGTGAAGAGAGAGAAGAGGAGCTGAGAAGAGAGAGGAGAGGAGCTGAGAAGAGAGAGAATAGGAGCTGAGAAGAGAGAGGAGAGGAGCTGAGAAGAGAGAGGAGAGGAGCTGTGAAGAGAGAGGAGAGGAGCTGAGAAGAGAGAGAAGAGAGAGAAGAGGAGCTGAGAAGAGAGAGATGAGCTGAGCTGAGAAGAGAGAGAATAGGAGCTGAGAAGAGAGAGAAAAGGAGCTGTGAAGAGAGAGAAGAGAGAGAAGAGGAGCTGAGAAGAGAGAGGAGATGAGCTGAGAAGAGAAGAGAGAGAATAGGAGCTGAGAAGAGAGAGGAGCTGAGAAGAGAGAAGAGGAGCTGAGAAGAGAGAGAAGAGGAGCTGAGAAGAGAGAGAAGAGGAGCTGAGAAGAGAGAGAAGAGAGAGAATAGAGAGAAGAGAGAGGAGAGGAACTGAGAAGAGAGAGGAGAGGAGCAGAGAAGAGAGAGGAGAGGAGCTGAGAAGAGAGAGGAGAGGAGCTGAGAGACGAGAGGAGCTGAGAAGAGAGAGAAGAGGAGCTGAGAAGAGAGGAGAGGAACTGAGAAGAGAGAGGAGAGGAACTGAGAAGAGAGAGGAGAGGAGCTGTGAAGAGAGAGAAGAGGAGCTGAGAAGAGAGACGAGAGGAGCTGAGAAAAGAGAGAAGAGGAGCTAAGAAGAGAGCGTTACACAGGAGGGTCACAGTGATAGTGGCTGTTGAGGGAGCCTCTGAGCCCTGCTGATCCCTACTGAGAAGAACAGGTTGACTGAGTCACTGTCAGTGCTCATACTGTGACTCTGTACTATATATACAAAAGTATGTGGACACCCCTTTAAATGAGTGGATTCGGGCTATTTCATCCACAGCCGTTGTTAACAGATGTATAAACTCGAGCAAACAGCCATGCAATCTCTATTGACAAACGTTGGCAGTAGAATGGCCTTACTGAAGAGCTCAGTGACTTTCAACGTGGCACCGTCGTAGGATGCCACCTTTCCAACAAGTCAGCTCATGAAATGTCTGCCCTGCTAAAGGTGCCCCGGTCAACTCAGTGTTGTTATTGGGAAGTCGAAATGTCTAGGAGCAAAAACGACTCAGCAGCGAAGTGGTAGGCAACACAAGCTCACAGAACGGGACCACCTTGTGCTGAAGCGTGCAGCGTGTATAAATCATCTGTCCTCAGTTGCGACACTCACTACCGAGATCCAAACTACCTCTGGAAGCAACGTCAGCACAAGAACTGTCTGTCTGGAGCTTCATGAAATGGGTTTCCATGACCGAGCAGCTGCACACAAGCCTAAGATCACCATGCGCACTGCCAAGCGTCGGCTGGAGTGGTGTAAAGCTCACAGCCATTAGACTCTGGATCAGTGGAAACGCGTTCTCTGGAGTGATGAATCACGCTTCACCATCTGGCAGTCCAACCAACGAATCTGCGTTTGGCGGATGCCAGGAGAACGCTACCTACCCGAATGCATAGTGCCAACTGTACAGTTTGGTGGAGGAGGAATAATGGTCTGGGGCTGTTATTCATGGTTCGAGCTAGCCCCTTAGTTTAAGTGAAGGGAAATCTAAACGCTACAGTATACAATGACATTTTAGATGATTCTGTGCTTCCAACTTTGTGGCAACAGTTTGGGGAAGACCCTTTCCTGTTCCAGCATGACAACGCCCCCTTGCACAAAGCGAGATCCATACATAAAAAAAAAAAAATTCGAGATTGGTGTGGAAGAACTTCACTGGCCTGCACAGAGCCCTGACCTCAACCCCATCGAAACACATTTGGGTTGAATTGGAACGCCAACTGCGAGCCAGGTCTAATCGACATCAGTGCCCGACCCCACTAATGCTCTTGTGGCTGAATTGAATCAAGTTCCTGCAGCAATGTTCTAACATCTGGTGGAAAGCCTTCCCAGAAGAGAGGAGGCTGTTTTAGCAGCAGGAGGGGGGGGGGGGACCAACTCCATATTAATGTCCATGGTCATGGAATGAGATGTTCGACGAGCAGGTGTCCACATACTTTTGGTCATGTAGTGCATGATTCACACTGTGACTCTTTAAAGCCACAGGGATGCACAAGACGTCATTGTGAATATGTTACACTACTGACGGACGTGTTTTATGGAACGTGGACTGAGATGCTCGGTGCTTTATGAGTGCAGTGGTAACTGGGAATGTTCTGTTATTTTTCCGGAACATTCTCTTCTATCCTTCTCTCGGGGATTGAATATTCATGACTCATCGTGCAGAGTGCTTCACATATACAGGAAGGGCAGTGTCTCTCTGCCTGCACTGCTTCCACCTCACTCTGTCGTTAACAGTGAAGAGGGTGCTAGCTGCTCGCGGATTTCTGCCACTGTCTGCCTGGCAGAAGGAGTGTAATGGTCTCAGTCTATCTACTCTAGCGTGTAAACTCTATGCCCATGGCGGTGACGGTGGGGCGGTAAGAGGGAGGAAAGAAGAGGGGAGGCGAGGTGTGGGCGAGCAGTTGGGATGCCAGACTGGAGAGTGACACACCATCTGGACCAGCGTACACCTCTTCCAAAATGCCTCAGCTTTGTTGTCACCCTCCCATAACCTAACAACACATCCCAGTGCCGGCAAATCTCTCTTTGACGGCAAAACAGTCACCGCATGGAGTCGGCACGGTAACCACACGACACTCCAATCAGCAGCCTCGTGTGCAGGTGTAGATATGGTGTTAAAATGGATCTGTTCCCTCATAAGAGGGAGTGAAAAAGAGTGAAAAACAAGCCTGCTCCACAGCTACTTCTGCAGTCAGGGTGACGATGAAAATGACTTGTTCCTTTGGTTTCACTTTGACAGAATAAGGACCAAGGTCTTCTAAAACAGCACTGCATGAATCAACGTCTACAGGCTAGGAATACACTGCTCTCAATGTCCAGCTCTTTACTGAGCACAGCCAGACCTTGTGCAATGATGTCCTCCAGTAGAGAAATATTAACGCTATCATGACAGATGAACTCATAGAAATATAAAGTCGTGAAATAATGTGCATGCTCTGCAAATGTAAAAAATGAAGATTAAATATCCCGAGTCCTTTGTTAGAGGGGATGCCAAGAGTTTGTCAAAATCATTGAAGCCCTCTCACCCTGTGAGTTTATGTTTTCACCATGTTCACTAAATATGTAAAAAATAAAATTAAAAAAATGCTAAATGAATAGCGCTGAAAAACGTGTATTTTTTTCTCTCTCTCACAAGCAGGAAAGAAACAGGAAGTACACACAGAGCAGTGGCGAGGATGCAAACTCATTAACACAAAACATAAATAACATAGTGGTATTTTTGGCTTGTCTTTCAGTCAAGGTTATAAAAACACGAGTTGCTAAGTGACACCTTCATTTCTCCACACCAAGAGAGGGTGCTGAGGGACGGTGCCCAGACGATCAGCCCCATATCGCCCAGACCTCCAGGCCTCAGCTTTAGGAACCTCACCACACTCGTCATTACTACTACCACGATATAATCCTGAACAAGGCTGAATATCCAACGATATTATCGGGCAGCCTCCCAACGGCAGGAAATGTCTCATAGAATAGATGAATAGCCCTTTGTCTGGTTTGTTAGTGTCATTGAAGTGTTTGGTGTCTACATATTGTATACAGCTTCTGACACATCTGGAATTGTAATTAGGAGAGAATCTGGCTGCAAATGGAGAAGTGCAGTTTGTATCAGATAGGTTATTTAGTTCAGTTTGACCTACTACTCAGCATGGCATTTTAACGGTGTGATTCAACCACGTCTTTCTATCTTTGTAGTCCACAAGTGCATAAAACACTAAACATGCTCCCTCCACCTCCCCCGTCGATGCAGCACGTACATGACATTCACACCTCTCCTGTGCTAACAACAAAATGATGCACCCGTTGCCTTAACAAACATGTAGCCTTCATGTGCCTTTTAATACATATTTAAACTCACATGTTTAAACTCACATTTCCATTTCCATTTTCCATTTTCCTCATTGGCTTTGATATGACGGCTGAAATCTAAGTTGTGTAAACAAGTTGCTATAAATATGTGGAAACGCACTTCCCACTCTGTTAGCGTCATCGGTTAGCGTGTCACCAGGAGCATGGCAGCCTTTCTTCCCAGGCCGCCGCCACAGCAACACAGATACTTTTAAAGAGGTGCCACGATCAGTCTGCCTGTCTCCGTCTTTGTTCCCCCCCCCTCAAACTAGCAACTACCCCATCCCATCCCCCCCCCCCCACCCCACCCCCAGCTCAGCTATTCTGGCTCCAAACCTCAGGGTAGGAGAGAAAGAGAGGTGGAGAGAGAGAGGGCAAGCGAGCGATAGATAAAGTGGGAGGGTGAGAAGAAGAGAGAGAAGGAGGGAGAGTGAGGAGAAGAGAGAGAAGGAGGGAGAGTGAGGAGAAGAGAGAGAAGGAGGGAGAGTGAGGAGAAGAGAGAGAAGGAGGGAGAGTGAGGAGAAGAGAGAGGAGGGAGAGTGAGGAGAAGAGAGAGAAGGAGGGAGAGTGAGGAGAAGAGAGAGAAGGAGGGAGAGTGAGGAGAGGCCCTCCTGCCTGCTTTCTGTCTTTATCAGATCTGTCACCGGTAGAGAACATGATCGCAGATACAACTGTCAGACTGACATCCGGGGCACTACTCTCTCTCTATTCTGTGTGATAGTAGTGCTGATTTTATAGTTGGTTATACAATAAATACTATGTTTATTACTGCAATTCTATGGTTGTGATGAAAATGAGAGTACTACTAACAAGTGTGATTACAACAGGCATGGTAGCTGTCAATACCGTTATCCACTCACCATAAACTCCTCCTCCGTTTTCCCTGTCAGGCTATCTCTAGTAGGGTATGAAGCCACAGTGACACATTAGTGGTTGTTCCATTGGAGCCACAGTACAGTGCAGTGGTGGTGGTGGTGTTGGCCACAGTAATAACAACACAGTGAGTCTTAAACTCTGTGGGTAGGTTTATAGCATTAGTACGATAATCCTTGATTTCCATGAGGGCTGGACCAGCAGCACGCAGGCAGCACTGTGATCAGACACTGGGACTCATAGCTGTGACAGACCAGACCAGACCAGACCAGACCAGACCAGACCAGACAGGCAGGCAGGCAGGCAGGCAGGCAGGCAGGCAGGCAGGCAGGCAGGCAGGCAGGCAGGCAGGCAGGACAGACAGACAGACAGACAGACAGACAGACAGACAGACAGACAGACAGACAGACAGACAGACAGACAGACAGACAGACAGACAGACAGACAGACAGACAGGCTCCTCGCTGGAGAGAATGTGCATGGGGCTTTGGATCCGATCATGTTGACCTTATCCTTCCTAACCAAGCACAACAATGGTTTGGCTGGACCACTTGTTAGTCTTCCTTTCCCCCAGCCCCCATGTCATCAACAGACTACAGCAGTCTTTCTACTGTTAAATCTTATTATTAGAGCTACCAGGTTTTTCCTGATCGTATGATGCAGGCAAACTTAAATCCGTTTTACCTCATTTGAACCAGCACGTCACATGTGCAACTCCAGGAAAGAAAACTCTAGACCACTTTACTCCACACACAGAGACGCATGGCTGACTGTGCGTACATATCCCAACCAGAAGCCATGGATTACAGGCAACATCCGCACCAAGCTAAAGGCTAAAGCTACCGCTTTCAAGAAGTAGGACACTAATCCGGTAGCTTATAAGAAATGACCTATCCCCTCAGATGAACCATCAAACAGTTGTAATGTCTTCATTATTATTCTACAATGTAGATAATAGTAAAAAATAAAGAAAAACTCTTGAATGAGTAGGTGTGTCCAAACTTTTGACTGGTACTGTAGATATAGGCTACAACAACCGCCCAGAGTTTTCCCTGGTCAGAAATAGTTTTTAAAATATGTTTTCCCTTCTTATCATCCAGCCTCCATACTACTGTATGCAGAGCCTTCAGAAAGTACTCACACCCCTTAACTTTTTTCCACATTTTGTTGTGTTACAGCATGAATTTCAAATTGATAAAATGCAGATTTTTGTGTCACTGGCCTACACACAACATCCCATAATGTCAAAGTGGACTTGTGTTTTTACATTGTTTAACAAATTAATAAAAACGTAAAAGCTGAAATGTCTTGAGACAATAAGTATTTAACCCCTTTGTTACGGCAAGCCTAAATATGTTCAGGAGTAAACAATGTGCTTAACAAGTTACATAATAAGTTCCTAGGACTCACTGCAATAATAGTGTTAAACATGATTTTTAAGGCCCCCCTTTAAGGTCCCTCAGTTGAGCAGTGAATTTTAAATACCGATTCAACCACAAAGATCAGGGAGGTTTTCCAATGCTTTGCAAAAAGGGCACCTATTTGTAGATGGGTAAATTTTTAAAAAGCAGACATTGAATGTCCCTTTGAGCACAGTGAAGTTACTAATTACACTTTGGATGGTGTATCAATACACCCAGGAAACCACTCAGAGATTTCACCATGAGGCCCGATGGTGACTTTAAAACAGTTACAGAGTTTAAAGGCTGTGATAGGAGAAAACTTAGGATGGATCAACAACATTGTAGTTACTCCACAATACTAACCTAATTGACAGAGTGAAAAGAAGGAAGCCTGTACAGAATACAAACATTCAAAAACATGCATCCTGTTTACAACAAGACGCTAACGTAACACTGCTAAAAATTTAGCAAGGCAATTATATTTTAGTCCTGAATACAGAGTGTTATGTTGGGGCCAAATCCAATACAACACATTACTGAGTACCACTCTCCATATTTTCAAGCATAGTGGTGGATGCATCATGTTATAGGTGTGCTTGTAATTATGAAGGACTGGGGAATTTTTCAGGATAAAATATTAATGGAATGGAGCTAAGCACAGGTAAAATCCTAGAGGAAAACCTGGTTCAGTCTGCTATCCACCAGACACTGGGAGATGAATTCACCTTTCAGCAGGACAATAACCTAAAACACCAAATCACCTAACAGGCCAAATCTACACTGGAGTTGCTTACCAAGAAGACAGTGAATGTTCCTGAGTGGCGGAGTTACAGTTTTGATTTAAATCTGCTTCAAAATCTCTGGCAAGATCTGAAAATGGTTGTCAAGCAATGATCAACAAACAATTTGACAGAGTTGGAATGTTTATGTCTCCACACTCTGGGCTCCAGTATTAGCACCTCTGGTATTTACTATGAGCTGTGAGGCCCCAGTGACAGCTCTGTCAACCAGAGAGAGAGAGAGAGAGAGAGAGGGGTAGTGAGAGAGAGGTAGAGGTAGAGAGAGGTAGAGGTAGAGGTAGAGGTAGAGAGAGAGAGAGAGAGAGAGAGAGAGAGAGAGAGAGAGATTGAGGCCTGTGCTCTGGCTTCGTTCACATTCTTGATAGACCACTACAGAGATGCCCAGAGCGAAAACAAACTGATCAGTAAGTAATCTGACTCATCTGGTTATGAAATACATATATGCACCATGTACTGTGCCTCACGCCATACTAGTCATAAATCTAGCAATAATTCACAAACACACAAAAATATTGTATACAAATTAGAGGAGCTTCTACACTGATAATATGAAAACAAAATAATCAGGTTCCTATTTCTAATAGTTGTTGTAGTCCATCAACAGCAGCAAGAATCACTACTTGTTAGTCTAGCATATTCCTAAAACTCTCCACTCCTCTCATCGACAGAGTTAAACAAACACAACAATAGGAATTCTAAGTGCGGACAGAAAGAGAAAAATGTGTGAGCCCTCAAACCTCTCTGCCTCTCTCTCCCCTCGCCGAGAAGGTTAAACAGTTTATTAAGAGACAACAAGACTGCCAGACTGACACGGTCTGAGTGGCAGCTACTGGGGTTTAATGCCATTTGATATTGGCTGTGACGCCAGTGCAGTGTGACACCGTATGTTAGTGAGCGTTAAGAGAGCGTAGCATGTCTCTCCTCTCAGCAGCCTGCCCTGAGCCCGCTAACGAGCACGTTAGCCAAACAACAAACATGTCACACTATCCATAGGGGTGAATTCCAGGAGAGGAAACCGAAACGGTACAGAGTCGCATAAAGACCGGGAAATAATATCTCTGAACATTATAATTCAGTGTATGACATGGTAACTTTCTCGAGGGTGTCAGATTACAACGTCTGTCTCCAAAAAAAAAACAACATCATATTAAAAAAAGCTTTCTAAATAGTTAACTCCTGCACTTGAAAGTCAATTAAATAACTCTACTTTCTTATGAATAAAATCTAAATAATAAGCAAGGCAAGTGTCCATCCATTCCCCACTCAGACCAACAGCATGATTATTACAGTGAGAGCAGAGCTGCTCAGCAAAAGACAATTCAAATGGGTCCCCCTCTTCATTGTTAGGGGTATAATACAAGGAGACACTCTGGGCTGTCAGGGTTACCAAGTGAGCGGGGACCTGTCCAAATGTGACACAGGCCCAGAGGGCTCCGTGTACACACAGTCTGCCATGGGCTGTTGTCTCCTGCCTCCTGTTCCAGGTCCACCTGAGAAATGTTACTGTTTCTCTTCCCTTCTTCAACATGTTGTTTTAATGTGGTTCTGTATTACTTGTCATTGTTAGGCAGAGGGACGTGGGGATAGAGCCTTACCTGTTTAGTCATGGAGTCAATGAGTCGCACATAAAAGTCCTGCTCTGTCCTGATGCCTAACACACACACAGAGAGAGAGAGAGAGCGAGAGAGAGCGTGAGAGAGAGAGAGAGAGAGAGAGCGAGAGAGAGACAGAGAGAGGGAGAGAGAGAGAGAGAGAGAGAGAGAGAGCGAGCGAGAGAGAGACAGAGAGAGGGAGAGAGAGAGAGACAGAGACAGAGAGAGGGGAAAGAACAGGAGAAAAGACATGAGTGGAAACGGTTTCAATAGAATTAGGTACCCTGGCCTGATACACAATGTCACACTTTTAAACAGAGACCATGACTATCATAAGTGCCAAACTATGTATTGAGGCAACAAAGTCGACCTCACTGAAAATATTAAAGATACTCTGTAGGCTAATAAAATTAGTTGTAACTTACCATTACAGTATTATTAATCTAAGCAATTCACTTGTGTCAATAAATAAACATTTTTCAGCAAAGGTGGGATTAAAACTAAATCAATTACAGAACTTCATCCTCCAGACTTCAGGAGGATCATTCATTATTGAAAAATATAATTCAATAATGCTTGACATTAGAGTCACAATTTATTTTCAATATTGGCAAACAAAATGTATTTCCCATGGATATTAGCAATGTTAGTGAATATAGTTAGTCTTTAAACAATATTTGCACAATTTGTGGTGGATTACACAATAGTTATTGCCAAACACCTATTTGAGACAAATTAAAAACACAGAGGAAATTTAGGCCCATACTTCCAAGCCGGTAGTGTCAACTGAATAGGCAGAATTAATGGCAAAAAATATTGTTGCGCAATGGGTTAGAGCCTATTCATTAATAAGCTTAACACAATCAAATATAATTAGTTTGCTAGACATACTGTGAAGCTTCGCAATGTGATGGAAACAATGAAAACGACACCAATTGACGCTAATAAAATGAATAGCATAGCCCACAAAAACAATCATAGACAAACACACGACACGGCGACCTAAAAACAGTTTGTTTTGCTGTGAGACAAATAGCGGCAGACGGGGTCACAAGATGAACCAAGGCCATTGTGATCAAGGTACACTACACGTGCTCGCAGGTTGGACTGCTTATATGCGGAAAATATTTAGCTATGATAATTGTTAATTATGAACAGACAATTCAGGTCATGAGATTCAAAAAGCCGTAAATATTGTATTGCTTCTACTCCAGGCTATTATTACTGATATAAAAAACGTTGATTTTCTTTCACTCACAGTATAGACTACCTATTTCTATAGCAGATGTCTAACTGATGATTACATGTTTATTTTTTGTAATCCAAAATTAAACGTTTGATTTGTCTGTTCATATGTAACAATTACTTGATCTTAAATGAACTTAAAGATGACTTTAGGGAAAAGGCTCAACTAAACGACACCTGGTGCTGTTATTTCTGTAGAATGTAATGCAAATCATGTTTGTGGTCATACGTATCCGTTTCCTGCGACTAAGAACACAAGCACAACATTGTCGACTGGAGAGTTGACCAATGTTGTACACTTACCATTACTGTAGAGAAGTTGCAGTCTATAATGTATCCCGTTGTTAGTCTTCTCTCCAGTGGATTCCTGTAAATGAGCAGATTTAAAGTGGAGTTCAAATCAATTTGATAAAAATTGATATTTGTGCGCTTGTGTTCAAATTAGACTGAGCTCTCAGAAATAAACTAGTGTATTGATTATCAACTCGATAATAATTTGGGATTGGCGAAATGTAGCATCATTATTGTACACGTACATTTTGTATCGTTCAACAGCCACTTATTGACCTGTAGGCTATAGAGAACTGTATAGAAATGAACCTCTGTTTGCATGGCTGAAGGTGAGAAACGTCTCAAAAAGACTCTGCAGTAATTATGCTACTTAATGTAGTGCTACCATACAAATACATGGAAACTGGTTTCCTGGAAATTAGGAGAGTTTATGGAACAAGCGGCTGTATCATGTTATTTCGCCTATGTTTTATGTACTGAAACGCACAAAATCATTGCCCAAAATATTTCCATAACAGTAGGCTAAATCTTGATATTTTGTAATGAGATAAACACATCGATTTTAATTGTATTATGTCAAATATTTGATATTATAGTATACATATTTAGAGATACAACGACAATATCAACTTCAAAAGACAAAATATTATTCTACAAATATTATTCTACGAATATTTTATTAGTAGTATTATTCTTTATAGTATTAGTATAATTAGGTCCATTATCATTTAGATACGCGTTTATTACTATTAGGCTATTGCGAGCATGTAGCCTAATTGCCATGAACATGTGGAAATATTTGTAAAGCTTCCCAAAACAAATACACAGGTCTATACTATACACAGGTTGAATGGTTTTTCATTTCAAACTAGATTAGTCTGATACAGCTAGGCTTTGGACTTATTTTGTGTCAAAATGTGGGACAATTTAGTGTGTGTACAGAAGCTGCTAAAAAAACATGTATATATATTTTAAATCACTCACCTTTTCCTTCTCGACAAAACCGAGGAAAGACGTCCTTTCGATTTCCACTGGCTGTCCTTGTCTGTCATATAGAGCCAAAACGAAGTGAAAGAAGTTGGATTTCCGAAGATTTGACGGCGGTTGCTTCTCAAAATGAGCCCGGGCCAGACCCACTCCACTGTGGATAGACATGCAAGATGTAGTCGTTGTTAGAGCATCACCAGACTTAAACGTTTGAAATAAGTTCTTAGCCTCTTAAAGAGTAAAACTTGTGTAAGTCCTGTTCATGTTTGTGAAGCGAACCGTGTAAGTCCTGTTCATGTTTGTGAAGCGAACCGTGTTAATCCTGTTCATTTTTGCGAAGCGAATCTTTTGATACTTGCCTAATTTTAAACAGTGCGACAAATAGCCTAATTTGGAAAATTAATGTTTAGAAGTGGGCTCTTTTAATGATGATGTTGAGTTGATATGCCTGTCAATACTCCAGGCTCGTGGCATTGATAGGCCTACGCAAGCCTATATAAAAAAAACATATTTCCATGGCCAATTTAATTAACATGTTTTAATTATCATGATATTATAGTTATTATATTATAACTATTATGACTCCTATTTGAACTGTTCTGTCTATGTCCAAATAACAGTAGAGTATAGAAGTCATCCATAAGGCTCCATGCTAAACACCCACTGGTGAGGGGAGCATCATTGCCGCGGCAAAGAAAACTTAAAACAATTCTTCGAGCAAAAAGCATGTACGCTAAACTGCAAGTGTAGCGACAAAAAAAATATTTGGTCCATTGAAAATATAGTTTCCCAAAACAGTGTGGACCATGGACCATCCGTGCGCTGGTGGAGCCTTCGCGCCGGGAGGAAGAGCCTGTCTCCGGCTTCTTACCTTTGAGCGGCCGTGTTCGCATCCAACACCCCGGCTCCCTGCATCCATGTCCGAACTGCGTTCATTCCAGACCCGATGGGTTCCTCTTTCAAACTACTCCCACTCCTTTGGATGCTCTCCTGAATCCCAAACATTACAAAATCGCGCTCCCTCTCTCTCTGTTTACCGAGTGTCCCAAAATCAGTTTTCTCTAATCACAGGTAAAAGGCGGGCGTGGGCGTGGGATGGTGATGGGTCCGCGTTGATGCCAGTGACAGTGTGTCTGTCTGTTTACTTCAAACCAAGAGAAAATACGAAAAGAATCCAAAGACGAGGTATCGAAATTCAGGTGCCTCATAGACAGAATCACTTCAAACGGAGATCAAAAGACAAACGAGCGAAACGCAAGACGGCGCAAATTAACAAAATCTCGCTCGAGGTTTTTGACGATGTCGCTCCTGTATTGGGGATACTTGCTCTATGAGCGAGCGCTGGTGTCAGTGGGATCAACTAGAGCTTTCAGATTGTTCTAGATCAAATGTCTTCATCCCCTGACAAGTTTTTTCTTCATTTACTCTCTCTTTGTTTCCTTTTTTCCAATGATCTCTGTCAAATGGAAATGAATAAGTAATCAAGAAGAGGAGGACCCTTGTGTAGGCAGATCCCGTGTTGTTCCTCTTGTTAAAATGGGAGTGATTTGTGTCCCTTCCCAAAGGAATCCTATTTGACTATCTCTGAGAACTAAACACAAGCACACTAGCCCCAGCAGAGGGAAGAGGGAGTGACTGTAAGAGGCGGGCTGCCCCCAAACAAAGACGAGCCCAGTGTCAGATACGCCCAACCACGGCTCGCCTCATTAGGCGATGTATTTAAGGCCGCCCCTTCCCTTACCTCCACCGCACTCTCGCAGCCAAAGCCAGAGATCACTTTAAAGGAGCTTTCGGAGAATGTTGCCATAGATAACTCCATATCGAAACATTGGTTGCATGAAGTGAAGCGTACAAGAGATGAAATTCTGATTAGTTCCGATATGTCTTGAAAACGTGTCTGACTGTGTAACCCCCAGTGAGAGATGTCTGAATCAGTTTTGGATAAAGCGCTGGTCTTGATGTGTGTCTTATTATGGGGAAAATATATATTTAAAAAAAAACTTTTTTCAATATATCTAGTTTTAGTCTCTCATTGTTTGGCCGCGTTGGAGAGGGTAGAAGAGACGCGTTTGAGCACACCGGAATCTCTGTCTTAAACGATTAATGTAGGCTTAGCTAGGCTAGTGAAAAGTATTAAACTATAGATGTCAACCCAAGGTTCACGTATGTAAAAACATTCTAACACAACTGTAAGACTTTGCACAGATGTCCGTACTTCAGATACACTAGTGGAAATTTACATCGTTTTACACACTTTAATATATCCAACTGCAATATAGGAATACAGAACAACATTTAGCCTAACTGTTTGTTTCATTTAAAAATTATATATATATCCATATGAGTAGACCTATGTGCATGCGTCCAAATCATGCAATACATGTTTTATTTAAACAAACTAATGCTGACTGTCAGAAGATCCCTTATCATGCAGGCGAAAGCTCGTGCCTTTCAAATGTGTTACTGAATTTCAGGCTGTATCAATGCAAGGCTATGTGATAGGCCCATATATCAAGGTTACAGTCGTGAGATGAGTTCAGAAAATGCGATAAGCAGGGCTAATATCAAGACATGGTGTTGAAGATACTGTATTTTTTGGGGGGTGAGAAAATTAGATTGCAGTTTTGGTCTCAGGACCAAACTCTGCTTTCATGTGGTGGAGAAATGCGGCAGACATACAGAGTTGTTTCACAAAGCAGAGACTATCCTGCGTCTTCCCACTTAGTTTGTATACAATTGTTTCACCTCATTTATGAAACCCATATGGTATGAAACAAAACACATTCACGGTTCCAATTTAAATGTAACTGTTTATGCTAACGCCACAAGAAGCGCTGAGATAAACAGTGACAGCAATAATTAGCTCGAAATAACAATGTGGCCTAATTGTTACCAGATTCCTCGTCTTTGCCTTTCTCTCTGAGTCTGCTTTTTATCGGCGATAAATAAATAGTCTGAAATAGGCTATGACTATTTTGCCGAGCGAGAGAGAAAAACTCTGATCAGTAATTTCGTGAATCATGGTTTAGGCAAATAATACACATTTAAGAAAACGAAGAACGTGGACGATTAAAAGAGGCCAACATTTTCCCGGTTAAATTTAGCACATTTTGCCTGTCACTATACATGACACTGTTTGACCTTATTGGGCTGAGTTATTTTATAGCCTATATACAGACAACAAGAAAAATGTAAAGCCGTTTGTCTTCCTCTTCTCTGTGACTGACTGACACACCTGAGACATGGATATTGTTTACCCCCCACTATCCTCCAAAGTTTTCACATCAGAGATGAAGGTATATGTTTAAATAGGCTTAATCTAATGCCTTCACAGACTTCCAAACCACAAATCTAAATGGCCCAGTGCACAAGACCGATAAAAAAATACGCATATATTTCTTAGCCTAACAGTATCATAACATATTAGGTATATTAGTAAGATGAATACATATGATTTGAGTCTCTCGTTTGAGTAAAGGCCTAAACCATTGAACAAAAAATTGCATCTAATGAATCAGAATGCATTGTCAACTCAATGTTCACCAATATTTCAATATATATATTGTTTTTTAAATCAGATACATTTCACAATAAACTAGCCACCAAAACACTTAACTCTAGGCTACTAGAATGGAGCAAAGTCCAATTCAATTAAGCTACATTTGCATTTCAGTCACTTAGCAGACGCTCTTAACCAGAGTGATTGGAGTTAAGTGCCTTGCTCAAGAGTACGTCAACATTTTATTCAAATAGTAGGCTTGGGGATTCGAACAAGCTACCTTTCAGTTACTGGCCCTACGCTCTGAACCATTAGGCTACCTGCTGCCGTTTAATACAAGTTGGTTTTGTGGGTGCTGATGATAGGCTACACGGGTTGATAACGCTTGTGCGGAGGTAGGCTATACTCACCCACCACGGTCTTTCCTCTGTAAATTGTTGATTCAATCGTCTAAGGTTGGTGACGGAGTAAAGTTGAAATGCAACTGCGGCTCCCTCCGGTGGTCAATAGGCATCATGTCTCGGATGGATAATTGGCAACGAAGGAAAATAAGGCTGCGTTTACACAGGCAGCCCAATTCTGATATATTTTCTCACTAATTGGTCTTTTGACCGATCTCATCAGATCTTAACACATCAGACATTTTTCAGAGCTGATCTGATTGGTCAGAATACCAATTAGTGAGATTTTTTAAATCAGAATTGGGCTGTCTGTGTAAACGCAACTGAGGCACGTTTTAGGTACCTGGCACACTGTCCTGCTGCTAATAGTTTCTAGATCCACTCTTTCGTGCTACTCCTAACCAACTGCCACTTATCAATTGCCATTCTCTTGTAGGCTGCATTGAGTTGTTGTGTTTCATTGTTACATTCTGGCTGAACGTGTGTAGTTGGCATAGGACACTGGCTAAACATTAAAACAGGATAATATACTGAATTTAGACGAATACTTAAAGGTTTAACCACAGGCCGGCTTACTATTTTACTGTCTGCAGATGGTCTTGAAGTGCGAGGATTTTACACCTTCAAAAGTGATGAAACGTCGCCACCATGTGTCCTGGATGTCTCCTCAGGAGGCACAATCAATGCATCAATAGTCGATGTGTGTTCTAGATACAAGTTTAATTTGAACTCAAGATGCAAACTAAGCGTATAGAGGTCATGCATTTAACACAATATACCAGGTAGCGTTAGTATTATTTTTGGGGGGGTCATGTATGTATTTATTTATTTATTTTGGGGGAGAGCACACCCCCTATCTTAGCTTCTGTTTGGACAGTGCCTTTTAGCGCCATCTCCATTTCAAAGTAGTAGACTGACATTTCTTCCGAGTTTATTGGCAGCAACAAACTGAAAAGGTGCACACTGGAGTGAACTGTCTACTACAGGCACAAAGCCAAAGTTGGTGATTTAGGCCTACTGTCACCTGCAGTGCTGGAGTATAATTGGCTGATCACTCCTGCTGAGCTGTGATCCCATAAGAAGTCCATCTGTTGACAACTTTAAAATGGAGAAAGCCCTTTATGCTGCTACCCATGCCATAACAGGTTTGTGTGGCCAAGTGCACCTCAAATCAAATTGTATTTGTCACATTATTTTTATTTCTACTTTGCACTTTGCACATTCTTCCATTGCAAATCTACCATTCCAGTGATTTACTTGCTATATTGTATTTACTTTGCCTCCATGGCCTTTTTTTTGTCTTTTACCTCCCTTATCGCACCTGATTTGCTCACATCGTATTTAGACTTGTTTATACTGTATTATTGACTGTATGTTTGTTTTACTCCATGTGTAACTCTGTGTCGTTGTATGTGTCAATCTGCTTTGCTTTATCTTGGCCAGGTCGCAGTTGTAAATGAGAACTTGTTCTCAACTTGCCTACCTGGTTAAATAAAGGTGTTCTCAACTTGCCTACCTGGTTAAATAAAGGTGTTCTCAACTTGCCTACCTGGTTAAATAAAGGTGTTCTCAACTTGCCTACCTGGTTAAATAAAGGTGTTCTCAACTGGCCTACCTGGTTAAATAAAGGTGTTCTCAACTTGCCTACCTGGTTAAATAAAGGTGTTCTCAACTTGCCTACCTGGTTAAATAAAGGTGTTCTCAACTAGCCTACCTGGTTAAATAAAGGTGTTCTCAACTAGCCTACCTGGTTAAATAAAGGTGTTCTCAACTGGCCTACCTGGTTAAATAAAGGTGTTCTCAACTTGCCTACCTGGTTAAATAAAGGTGTTCTCAACTGGCCTACCTGGTTAAATAAAGGTGTTCTCAACTTGCCTACCTGGTTAAATAAAGGTGTTCTCAACTTGCCTACCTGGTTAAATAAAGGTGTTCTCAACTTGCCTACCTGGTTAAATAAAGGTGTTCTCAACTTGCCTACCTGGTTAAATAAAGGTGTTCTCAACTTGCCTACCTGGTTAAATAAAGGTGTTCTCAACTTGCCTACCTGGTTAAATAAAGGTGAAATAAAAAATAAAAAAACATGCTATGTAAACAACAGTGAAGTGCTTACATATGGTGCCTGCCCAACAATGTAGAGTTTCAAAAACAAATAGAAAGAATAGAAAAATGATAACAAATGTAACTTGGTTATATACACTTATCTATTCTATGGTCTTGTCATCACATCTCAACAGGCCTGTAGACTAGCCAAAGGTTTATTGTCAATGAAAATGAGAAAGCAAGACCAAAGATAATTCATGTTTTCAGCATTTTGTTTATTAGTTTAAAAAACAGTTGAATATCTCTACAAGGGTAATAGATCTCTACAGAGTAATAGATCTCTACAGAGAAATAGATCTCTACAGAGAAATAGATCTATACAGAGAAATAGATCTCTACAGAGTAATAGATCTCTACAGAGTAATAGATCTCTACATAGTAATAGATCTCTACAGAGTAATAGATCTCTACATCGTAATAGATCTCTACAGAGAAATAGATCTCTACATAGTAATAGATCTCTACAGAGTAATAGATCTCTACAGAGTAATAGATCTCTACAGAGTAATAGATCTATACAGAGTAATAGATCTCTACAGAGTAATAGATCTCTACAGAGTAATAGATCTCTACATAGTAATAGATCTCTACAGAGTAATAGATCTCTACAGAGTAATAGATCTCTACATAGTAATAGATCTCTACAGAGAAATAGATCTCTACAGAGTAATAGATCTCTACAGAGTAATAGATCTCTACAGAGTAATAGATCTCTACAGAGAAATAGATCTCTACAGAGTAATAGATCTATACAGAGTAATAGATCTCTACAGAGAAATAGATCTCTACAGAGTAATAGATCTCTACAGAGTAATAGATCTCTACAGAGTAATAGATCTCTACAGAGTAATAGATCTCTACAGAGAAATAGATCTCTACAGAGTAATAGATCTCTACATAGTAATAGATCTCTACAGAGTAATAGATCTCTACAGAGTAATAGATCTCTACAGAGTAATAGATCTCTACATAGTAATAGATCTCTACAGAGTAATAGAGAATAACAACATATTCTCCTTATGGGTGCTTGGACTTCTACTCCAAATCACACAGTTTAGCAATGGTTGTCGTAGTAAAACCAAAGCCCAGGATAAAGAGGCTCATTGAATGTGGTCTGGACTCAGTGGAGGATGGTCATTGTGTCAGAGACGCTGTAAGGACAGAATTCCTGCCTTGTAGTCCAGGTACACCCCAACTCTGGAGGACTGAGGGCCTAAGTCTTTACATTATTGTGCTATTAACCCTGAGTAGCGGTAATCTAAACCCCACGATTGATCATTGACTACAAATCCAGAGTCTGCACTTGATCTGCTTATGTCTTTATACGAAACTGACAAAAGGACACCCTCCCAACAACAACGTCCAGACAGAGCCCCTCTACACAGTACCTGCCCGCTATAATTCCATCTCTCTAGATGCTCAAGATATGGCTGCTTTTCTGATTTAGTCGTAGCCTTTCTGCCATCCTCAGACAGAGAGATTTATTTTACCTTTATTTAACTAGGCAAGTCAGTTAAGAACAAATTCTTATTTTCAATGACAGCCTATGAACAGTGGGTTAACTGCCTGTTCACCATTTATAGCTGTAATGACAGGCTACATTTGCGCAGCGATTGTGTTCGTGCGTGTGCGGGGGTTTGCAAGCTTTGAACCACTATTTCTTGGGGTCGCGGGTCAAAAAGTTTGAGAACCACTTATCTAGCGAAAAGATTGTTGATTTGCTGTACAGTTTTAGGATGGGTGCGGCGCAAACATCAAATTGTAGAGAGAGAGGATTACCATAAATAAATATGCATCTCCAAAATAATATTAACGGTTTACTTTGCAAGCTCACCAGCAATGGGGCATCAACCAACAATTACCAGCATATGCCTACTGGTCTTTTGGTATGTACAGATTTCTTGAAATTGATAATTTAGTTACGAAGCTTGTATTTTCAAATTTGTTGTTCAAATTAATTAATGTATAATCATAATGTGATGTAGACAAAATAATGAAAAGTCTGGTAGCCTCAATAAAGTCTGGTAGCCTCAATAAAGTCTGGTAGCCTCAATAAAGTCTGGTAGCCTCAATAAAGTCTGGTAGCCTTAATAAAGTCTGGTAGCCTCAATAAAGTCTGGTAGCCTCAATAAAGTCTGGTAGCCTAAATAAAGTCTGGTAGCCTCAATAAAGTCTGGTAGCCTCAATAAAGTCTGGTAGCCTCAATAAAGTCTGGTAGCCTCAATAAATGGACAAAGAACAAGTCATTGCATGTATAGACACTTCACAAAACTTGTGACTCTACTCAACTTGCTCTTATTATGCATGACTTGGACTTGACTCAACCCGTTGGACTTGACTCAACCCGTTCTACTTGGACTTGACTCAACCCGTTCTACTTGGACTTGACTCAACCCGTTCTACTTGGACTTGACTCAACCCATTCTACTTGGGATTTGACTTGAGACTCGAACCTTGTGACTTGAGACTGAATAATAATGACTTGGTCCCACCTCTGCTGACGCATTTCGACATCAAATCGGTCTTTGTCAAAGCAATATATTTTTAATCAGTCTAAAGTTAGAGAAACCACTACTGGTACAGTATTTTACTGACCTGTGGTGTAGACCTTGGACCATTCCCCCACAAATCAAATCAAATCAAATGTATTTATATAGCCCTTCGTACATCAGCTGATATCTCAAAGTGCTGTACAGAAACCCAGCCTAAAACCCCAAACAGCAAGCAATGCAGGTGCAGAAGCACGGTGGCTAGGAAAAACTCCCTAGAAAGGCCAAAACCTAGGAAGAAACCTAGAGAGGAACCAGGCTATGTGGGGTGGCCAGTCCTCTTCTGGCTGTGCCGGGTGGAGATTATAACAAAACATGGTCAAGATGTTCAAATGTTCATAAATGACCAGCATGGTCGAATAATAATGAGGCAGAATAGTTCAAACTGGAGCAGCAGCACAGTCAGGTGGACTGGGGACAGCAAGGAGTCATCATGTCAGGTATTCCTGGGGCATGGTCCTAGGGCTCAGGTCAGTTGAAACTGGAGCAGCAGCACAGCCAGGTGGACTGGGGACAGCAAGGAGTCATCATGTCAGGTAGTCCTGGGCCATGGTCCTAGGGCTCAGGTCCTCCGAGAGAGAGAAAGAGAGAAGGAGAGAATTAGAGAACGCACACTTAGATTCACACAGGACACCGAATAGGACAGGAGAAGTACTCCAGATATAACAAACTGACCCTAGCCCCCCGACACATAAACTACTGCAGCATAAATACTGGAGGCTGAGACAGGAGGGGTCAGGAGACACTGTGGCCCACTCCGAGGACACCCCCGGACAGGGCCAAACAGGAAGGATAATGTCCTACTCAGACATAGCCTTACAAGGCTATACAGTAGGGCAAAAAATATTTAGTCAGCCAACAATTGTGAAAGTTCAGTAGACGCTAGGCCAATTGTGCGTCACCCTACGGACCTCCCGGTCGCGGCCGGTTAAGACAGAGCAGCTACGCCTCTGCCTGGTCCAGCTACTCTTCTCTCTGGTCCAGCTACTCCTCTCTCTGGTCCAGCTACTCCTCTCTCTGGTCCAGCTACGCCTCTGCCTGGTCCAGCTACGCCTCTGCCTGGTCCAGCTACGCCTCTGCCTGGTCCAGCTACTCCTCTGCCTGGTCCAGCCACTCCTCTGCCTGGTCCAGCCACTCCTCTGCCTGGTCCAGCCACTCCTCTGCCTGGTCCAGCCACTCCTCTGCCTGGTCCAGCTACTCCTCTGCCTGGTCCAGCTACTCCTCTGCCTGGTCCAGCCACTCCTCTGCCTGGCCCAGCTACTCCTCTGCCTGGTCCAGCTACTCCTCTCCCTGGTCCAGCTACGCCTCTCCCTGGTCCAGCTACGCCTCTCCCTGGTCCAGCTACGCCTCTCCCTTATCCAGACATAATTTATTCTCTCTCTGCTCTGTGTTGTTCTGTATCCACATTGAACAAAATCAATCCAAAGAGTCCTCTTTGTACTGCGTATGTCCATGTAATTGAAAGAACTTCAACACCTGGCTATGTCTCCGATTGAGACTGGAATCAGCTGTGGTTGGTCTATTTTACACAACTTACGATCAGCAATTTCTCAATGATCTGTTCATTCAAAAATGCTTATCCGCTGTTTCAATCTAGCTTTTGAGCTGCTGTTGTTGCAGAAGTAGAGGCTTTATACTATATTTAAGGTTCTGAACATCAGGTCTTCATATCTGGCATGCTGTGTGCAAGCATTTGTAAATAAGACAAGAAATATCCATCATTTTGGTATTGGGTAAGCTTGTATGTAAAGGACATTTTATATACACGGCTGCGTGGTCCCATGGTGTTTATACTTGCGTACTATTGTTTGTACAGATGAACGTGGTACCTTCAGGCATTTGGAAATTGCTCCCAAGGATGAACCAGACTTGTGGAGGTCTACAATTTTTTTTCTGAGGTCTTGGCTGATTTCTTTTGATTTCCTATGAGGTCATGCAAAGAGGCACTGAGTTTGAAGGAAGGACATGAAATCTATCCACAGGTACACCTCCAATTGACTCAAATGATGTCAATTAACCTATTAGAAGCCTCTAGAGCCATGACATTTTCTGGAATTTTCCAAGCTGTTTAAAGGTACAGTCAACTTAGTGTATGTAAACTTCTGACCCACTGGAATTGTTATACAGTGAAATAATCTGTCTGTAAACAATTGTTGGAAAATTACTTGTGTCATGCACAAAGTAGATGTCTTAACCGACTTGCCAAAACTATAGTTTGTTAACAAGAATATTGTTGGAGTGATTGAAAAAATGTGTTTTAATGACTCCATCCTAAGTGTATGTAAACATCCGACTTCAACTGTACATATGTACGAGCGATGTCAGAGCAGAACAGTCTAAGATACTGTTTTTCTATACATTCGAGATGAGTAATGCAAGATATGTAAGCATTAAGTGAATGAGATAGCGTAGAATAGTATAGAATACAGTATATACAGTGCCTTGCGAAAGTATTCGGCCCCCTTGAACTTTGTGACCTTTTGCCACATTTCAGGCTTCAAACATAAAGATATAAAACTGTATTTTTTTGTGAAGAATCAACAACAAGTGGGACACAATCATGAAGTGGAACGACATTTATTGGATATTTCAAACTTTTTTAACAAATCAAAAACTGAAAAATTGGGCGTGCAAAATTATTCAGCCCCCTTAAGTTAATACTTTGTAGCGCCACCTTTTGCTGCGATTACAGCTGTAAGTCGCTTGGGGTATGTTTCTATCAGTTTTGCACATCAAGAGACTGAAATTTTTTCCCATTCCTCCTTGCAAAACAGCTCGAGCTCAGTGAGGTTGGATGGAGAGCATTTGTGAACAGCAGTTTTCAGTTCTTTCCACATATTCTCGATTGGATTCAGGTCTGGACTTTGACTTGGCCATTCTAACACCTGGATATGTTTATTTTTGAACCATTCCATTGTAGATTTTGCTTTATGTTTTGGATCATTGTCTTGTTGGAAGACAAATCTCTGTCCCAGTCTCAGGTCTTTTGCAGACTCCATCAGGTTTTCTTCCAGAATGGTCCTGTATTTGGCTCCATCCATCTTCCCATCAATTTTAACCATCTTCCCTGTCCCTGCTGAAGAAAAGCAGGCCCAAACCATGATGCTGCCACCACCATGTTTGACAGTGGGGATGGTATGTTCAGGGTGTTGCTTTTACGCCAAACATAACGTTTTGCATTGTTGCCAAAAAGTTCAATTTTGGTTTCATCTGACCAGAGCACCTTCTTCCACATGTTTGGTGTGTCTCCCAGGTGGCTTGTGGCAAACTTTAAACGACACTTTTTATGGATATCTTTAAGAAATGGCTTTCTTCTTGCCACTCTTCCATAAAGGCCAGATTTGTGCAATATACGACTGATTGTTGTCCTATGGACAGAGTCTCCCACCTCGGCTGTAGATCTCTGCAGTTCATCCAGAGTGATCATGGGCCTCTTGGCTGCATCTCTGATCAGTCTTCTCCTTGTATGAGCTGAAAGTTTAGAGGGACGGCCAGGTCTTGGTAGATTTGCAGTGGTCTGATACTCCTTCCATTTCAATATTATCGCTTGCACAGTGCTCCTTGGGATGTTTAAAGCTTGGGAAATCTTTTTGTATCCAAATCCGGCTTTAAATTTCTTCACAACAGTATCTCGGACCTGCCTGGTGTGTTCCTTGTTCTTCATGATGCTCTCTGCGCTTTTAACGGACCTCTGAGACTATCACAGTGCAGGTGCATTTATACGGAGACTTGATTACACACAGGTGGATTGTATTTATCATCATTAGTCATTTAGGTCAACATTGAAACATTCAGAGATCCTCACTGAACTTCTGGAGAGAGTTTGCTGCACTGGAAGTAAAGGGGCTGAATAATTTTGCACGCCCAATTTTTCAGTTTTTAATTTGTTAAAAAAGTTTGAAATATCCAATAAATGTCGTTCCACTTCATGATTGTGTCCCACTTGTTGTTGATTCTTCACAAAAAAATACAGTTTTATATCTTTATGTTTGAAGCCTGAAATGTGGCAAAATGTCGCAAAGTTCAAGGGGGCCGAATACTTTCGCAAGGCACTGTACATATGAGATGAGTAATGATAGATATGTAAGCATTATTAAGTGAATGAGATACTGTAGATAGTATAGAATACAGTATATACATATGAGATGAGTAATGATAGATATGTAAGCATTATTAAGTGAATGAGATACTGTAGAATAGTATAGAATACAGTATATACATATGAGATGAGTAATGATAGATATGTAAACATTATTAGTGACTAGTGTTCCATTCCTTAAAGTGGCCAGTGATTTCTAGTCTATGCCTATAGGCAGCAGCCTCTCTGTGCTAGTGATGGCTGTTTAACAGTCTAATGGCCTTGAGATAGAAGCTGTTTTTCAGTCTCTCGGTCCCAGCTTTGATGCACCTGTTCTGACCTCGCCTGGATGATAGTGGGGTGAACAGGCAGTGGCTCAGGTGGTTGATGTCCATGATGATAATTTTGGCCTTCCTGTGACATCGGGTGCTGTAGGGGTCCTGGAGGGTGGGTCGTCTACCCCCGGTAATACATTGTATGTAATGAAACCTAAGATGACCTGGGGTACCAATGTAAGAAATAACACGTAAAAAAACAAACTGCAGTTTCCTAGGAACGCGAAGCGAGGCGGCCATCTCTGTCGGCACCGGGAGTTGATCCTAGATATGTCTCGCTGGTGAGTTTACAGACATATCCAATATCTCCCTATCCCAGTCTGTTGTTCCCACATGCTTCAAGAGGGACACCATTGTTCCTGTTCCCAAGAAAGCTAAGGTAACTGAGCTAAACGACTACCGCCCCGTAGAACTCACTTCAGTCATCAAGTGCTTTGAGAGACTAGTCAAGGACCATATCACCTCCACCCTTCCTGACACCCTAGACCCACTCCAATTTGCTTACCACCCCAATAGGTCCACAGACGCAATCGCAACCACACTGCACACTGCCCTAACCCATCTGGACAAGAGGAATACCTATGTGAGAATGCTGTTCATCGATTACAGCTCAGCATTTAACACCATAGTACCCTCCAAACTCATCATCAAGCTCTGGGTCTCGACCCCACCCTGTGCAACTGGGTACTGGACTTCCTGACGGTCCGCCCACCAGGTGGTGAGGGTAGCTAACAACATCTCCTCACTGGGGCCCCACACGGGTGCGTTCTGAGCCCTCTCATGTACTCCCTGTTCACCCACGACTGCGTGGCCATGCACGCCTCCAACTCAATCATCAAGTTTGCAGACGACACTACAGTGGTAGGCTTGATTACCAAAAACGACGAGATGGCCTACAGGGAGGTGAGGGCCCTTGGAGTGTGGTGTCAGGAAAATAACCTCACACTCAACGTCAACAAAACAAAGGCGATGATCGTGGACTTCAGGTAACAGCAGAGGGAGCACTCCCTATCCACATCGACGGGACAGTAGTGGAGAGGGTAGTAAGTTTAAGTTCCTCGGCGTACACATCACGGTCAAACTGAATTGGTCCACCCACACAGACAGCATCGTGAAGAAGGCGCAGCAGCGCCTCTTCAACCTCAGAAGCAGAAAGAAATTTGGCTTGTCACCAAAAGCACTCACAAACTTTTACAGATGCACAATCGAGAGCATCCTGTCGGGTTGTATCACCACCTGGTACGGCAACTGCTCCACCCATAACCGTAAGGCTCTCCAGAGGGTAGTGAGGTCTGCACAACGCATCACCGGGGGCAAACTACCTGCCCTCCAGGACACCTACACCACCCGATGTCACAGGAAGGCCAAAAAGATCATCAAGGACAACAACCACCCGAGCCACTGCCTGTTCACCCCGCTATCATCCAGAAGGCGAGGTCGGTACAGGTGCATCATTGCAGGGACCAAGACTGAAAAACAGCTTCTATCTCAAGGCCATCAGACTGTTAAACAGCCACCACTAGCATTGAGTGGCTAGTGCCAACACACTGACTCAACTCCAGCCACTTTAATAATGGAAAAATTTATGGAAAAATGCATCACTAGCCACTTTAAACAATGCCACTTAATATAATGTTTACATACCCTACATTACTCATCTCATGTATATACTGTACTCGATACCATCTACTGCATCTTGCCTATGCCGTTCTGTACCATCACCCATTCATATATTCTTCATCCCTTTACACTTGTGTGTATAAGGTAGTTGTTGTGAAATTGTTAGGTTAGATTGTTAGGTTAAATTGTTAGGTTAAATTGTTAGAATAGATTGTTAGGTTAAACATTGTTAGGTTAGATTTGTCCATGAAAACCTTGAAGTTTATACCATGTGTTTGAACAATGCTCATTTATTTGAGTGACAAAATTTTTTATAAAAACTGACCACATGTTTTTATTGGAACATTTATAAACAGTAATGACGTCAAACTAAATACATTTGCTAAACTTAAAGATGCACTATGCAGAAATCGCACAGCCATTTCTTGGTTGCTAAAATTCAAACAGTTCCCCCTAATTTCAGTTTGTGACAGAATCGTTGTGACCAGGTTTTTCCAAAGTGGTTCATGGCAATTATGAAAAGACACGTTACAGTGAAGTCCTTGTGGCTATAGTATTGTACGTACAACTCAATGGTTGTTCACCAACCAAGACGTTTAGGAAAAAACACACTCTATGTAATAACATGTGTATTACCAGTTATTTACACAAAACTCTAGGGGGTGTGGTATACGGCCAATATACCACAGGTAAGGGTAGTACCTGGACTCAGATCTTAACTGCGGTATAGTGGCCATTTATAACAAACCCCTAAGGAGCCTTATGGCTATTATAAACTGGTTACCAATGTAATTAGAGCAGTTAAATGAATATATGTCATACCTATTGTATAAGGTCTGATTTACCATGGCTTTCAGCAAGTCATAATTCAGGGCTCAAACCATCCAGTTTATATGGTATAAGGTCTGTGTATTGTAAAGTGGGACTGACACATATGGTATAAGGTCTGTGTATTGTAAAGTGGGACTGACACATATGGTATAATGTCTGTGTATTGTAAAGTGGGACTGACACATATGGTATAAGGTCTGTGTATTGTAAAGTGGGACTGACACATATGGTATAAGGTATGTGTATTGTAAAGTGGGACTGACACAGACTTGACACACTTTAATGCGGTGCCAGAACAGGCTCCAAAAACCTGGGTGGTCAGAGAAGATCCTCTCCTTACTCAAATCTTACCTCACCCCCTACCCAGATCACACTAATCTGGGTCGTCTTCTCCAGCTAATTCCACCTCATGCAAGTTCTCTTGACATTTGCCTCCACCTTCCACCCCTGTGGCCTTTTCATTTATTTTATGTAACCTTTTTTTTAACTAGGCAAGTCAGTTAAGAACAAGTTCTTACTTACAATGATGACCTACACCGGCCAAACCTGGACCAATTGTGCGCCAACTCCCTATGGGAGTCCCAATCACGGCCGGTTGTGACGCAGCCCAGGATCAAACCAGGGTGTCTGTAGTGACGCCTCAAGCACTGAGCTGCAGTACCTTAGACCACTGCTCCACTCGGGAGCCCTTGTGGGTTTTATTTATATTTAACGAGGCAAGTCAATTAAGAGCAAATTCATATTCACAATGAAGACCTGTGGGTTCCAGGATAGAGCTTGTATGGTGATGTTGTAAATTGTGGCCGATCCATCACCATCTATAACATTCAAATCACCAACACAAAAATACTGCAGAAATGCAGGTTCAAATTAGATTGTAGAATTTGACATTCAGCAGTTTTGTCAAATAAAAAAGGCAACACCAGGCACATTTCTTACCAAAACAATTTGACTGGAAATCAGCATTCACAGAGCATGTCATTCTTTGTATTCAAAAAATAAAATAAAAAATATGAATTTGTAGGGCTTCTCAAAAGAAACATTACTTTTCAAATGCTAAAAGTCCTCTTCAAAATGTCCATGTCATGATGTAAGTAAAATACTGTACACTCTTAGCCGCTTCTCCCAATATAGATTCAACAAAATGTCCAAAAGCAACCAATTAATCGATGGAACATTTGACAAGTTTGATCATACATAATACTATGTATTCATTCTCAAAATTGTGACCAATAATACTGTTTTAGGTCAATTCAGCGCTGGTAACTCCCTCCATCGGTGATCAGCTCTCTTCACACTTCAACCGAGAGGGTTACTAAAGTGTTCACACAAGCCTCTGATCACGTCATACTGGGGGGGGGGGCAGCTTTAACACTGAATGGATACAATATAAATGTTTATATACACACACACATTTATATAGGGCTTTTTCTCATACATACCAAAACTATTTGGTACCTGACAAAGACAACTTTGGAGTGTCGCTATAAATGACAGTGCAGATGGCTCCATTACATATCATGTAAATAAAGTTCCTATGGCTGTCGGACGGTGACTGCGTTCAAGCCAAAGCCTGTATAAAGCGCCATATGGGTCTGTTCTCTTCAGTATGAATTAATTTAATCGAAACACACACACACACACACACACACACACACACACACACACACACACACACACACACACACACACACACACAGGGAGCATTGGGGTCTTCCACCTACACACCAGCCTGCCCTGTCCCTGGACTTGGTAACATTCAGGTTGTGTAACAGATTATCAGGCCCAACCAGGGCAGGCCGGGGGGGAGGGGGGTGCTAACGTTAGTAACCTACAGAGGATCATATTCCTTGATATAATTAACACTTGATTCAAGACCAGTGAAATACAGCTCAATTGGAAAATATTGGATGTTGAATGAGCGTTAATGAAACTACAAAATGTTGTGGCTGAGTTGTCTGCTGTTTAATGGATGTACAGTAGAATGCAACTCAACTTCAAAGCTGCATTTTGTTGTTAAACTCAGTGGCCTTGTGTTTAGAGTTTCCACCCCGAAATCGTTAGGTTGTGAGTTCAATCCCGGCCCAGTCCTACCAGAGACTGAAGAAATGGGACCCAATTTGCATCTACTTGGGACTCCGTGTTAAAGAGAGAGATTAGAGGTAAGGCCCCCAGATAGACTAGTGGAGGGGGGAGGCAACCCTGTTTCTGAAGTGTGCAGGTACTGTAGCTCAGTTGGTCAGGTGTGGTGTCAACTGATCACTTCAGTAATTGACTAAATTCAACACACCTGGTCTTCCAGGTCGGTTAAACCAACAACATGACGTGGCTGCGTCCCCTCCAGGGCCAGGGTTGCCGACCCCTGGACTAGAGTCCCCTCCAGGGCCAGGGTTGCCGACCCCTGGACTAGAGTCCCGTCCAGGACCAGGGTTGCCGACCCCAGGACTAGAGTCCCGTCCAGGGCCAGGGTTGCCGACCCCAGGACTAGAGTCCCGTCCAGGGCCAGGGTTGCCGACCCCAGGACTAGAGTCCCGTCCAGGGCCAGGGTTGCCGACCCCAGGACTAGAGTCCCGTCCAGGGCCAGGGTTGCCGACCCCTGGACTAGAGTCCCGTCCAGGGCCAGGGTTGCCGACCCCTGGACTAGAGTCCCCTCCAGGGCAAGGGTTGCCGACCCCAGGACTAGAGTCCCGTCCAGGGCCAGGGTTGCCGACCCCTGGACTAGAGTCCCGTCCAGGACCAGGGTTGCCGACCCCAGGACTAGAGTCCCGTCCAGGGCCAGGGTTGCCGACCCCAGGACTAGAGTCCCGTCCAGGGCCAGGGTTGCCGACCCCAGGACTAGAGTCCCGTCCAGGGCCAGGGTTGCCGACCCCAGGACTAGAGTCCCGGCCAGGGTTGCCGACCCCAGGACTAGAGTCCCGTCCAGGACCAGGGTTGCCGACCCAAGGACTAGAGTCCCGTCCAGGACCAGGGTTGCCGACCCCTGGACTAGAGTCCCGTCCAGGGCCAGGGTTGCCGACCCCAGGACTAGAGTCCCGTCCAGGGCCAGGGTTGCCGACCCCTGGACTAGAGTCCCGTCCAGGACCAGGGTTGCCGACCCCTGGACTAGAGTCCCGTCCAGGGCCAGGGTTGCCGACCCCTGGACTAGAGTCCCGTCCAGGGCCAGGGTTGCCGACCCCAGGACTAGAGTCCCGTCCAGGACCAGGGTTGCCGACCCAAGGACTAGAGTCCCGTCCAGGACCAGGGTTGCCGACCCCTGGACTAGAGTCCCGTCCAGGGCCAGGGTTGCCGACCCCAGGACTAGAGTCCCGTCCAGGGCCAGGGTTGCCGACCCCTGGACTAGAGTCCCGTCCAGGGCCAGGGTTGCCGACCCCTGGACTAGAGTCCCGTCCAGGGCCAGGGTTGCCGACCCCAGGACTAGAGTCCCGTCCACGGCCAGGGTTGCCGACCCCAGGGTTGGACTAGAGTCCCGTCCAGGGCCAGGGTTGCCGACCCCAGGACTAGAGTCCCGTCCAGGACCAGGGTTGCCGACCCCTGGACTAGAGTCCCGTCCAGGGCCAGGGTTGCCAGGACCCCCTAGGTCCCGTCCAGGACCAGGGTTGCCGACCCCTGGATTCCCGTCCAGGGCCAGGGTTGCCGACCCCAGGGTTGCCGACCCCAGGACTAGAGTCCCGTCCAGGGCCAGGGTTGCCGACCCCTGGACTAGAGTCCCGTCCAGGGCCAGGGTTGCCGACCCCAGGACTAGAGTCCCGTCCAGGGCCAGGGTTGCCGACCCCAGGACTAGAGTCCCCTCCAGGGCCAGGGTTGCCGACCCCTGGACTAGAGTCCCGTCCAGGGCCAGGCTTGCCGACCCCAGTACTAGAGTCCCGTCCAGGGCCAGGGTTGCCGACCCCTGGACTAGAGTCCCGTCCAGGGCCAGGGTTGCCGACCCCAGGACTAGAGTCCCGTCCAGGGCCAGGGTTGCCGACCCCAGGACTAGAGTCCCGTCCAGGGCCAGGGTTGCCGACCCCTGGACTAGAGTCCCGTCCAGGGCCAGGGTCGCCGACCCCAGGACTAGAGTCCCGTCCAGGACCAGGGTCGCCGACCCCAGGACTAGAGTCCCGTCCAGGGCGTGCACGCGTACATCAACCTGCCTCATGCTACAGACAGAGATCTGCTGCCATGAGTGGAGGTGATATGGTCTGTGGTGGTTCTGGCTCACACAAGGCTACTTACATATTTTGTCATCAAGTGGGAGAAGTCGATGCATATTTCTCAACAGTGAAATGTAATGATGTTCAGCATGGCATCTCAGAATCAAACATTACTAAAGTCTGCATCAGATTTCATACAATCCTATAGGATTAATAACCATGAAATGTTAATGAGTTTAAAATCAAAATCTAAGAAACAAGCCAACAAATAGATGAGTTCATTAATGGGGAGGTGTTGGATAGTGACAATAGGAAGTCAGTCCAACAGTTAACCAGCAACCTCCATCTTGGTTACTTAGTCTTTAGCTGTGTGTGAGGTGGTAGTATGCAGGAGTGAGGTTCAGAGGCAGCAGGGGCTGGCAGACCGTTCTGACTAGAGTTCAGCTCCACATGCTGTGGATGTTGCTGCTGCAGGTGAAGAGGCAGACTGCTGGGGCTGGCGATGCCGGAGACATGATTCCCCCGAGCCCTGTGACAGACCAGCCACCTGGCCCTCCAAATACACACTGTCCACTGTGTCAGCCTGCTGGGGGCCCAAGGCATTCTCCTCTGCCTTGCCCTCAAGCTCTAGGTTAGGGTTAGCAGAGGTGGTAGAGGGGCTGGCTTGGCTCCCTTCAACAGGAACACAGTTAAGAGTAACGGTTTTGTCCCCCTCAGCCACAACAGCCACTGGCTCTCCTTGCCCAGCCTCTGCTGGGTTGGGATTGGCTGGTAGAATGTCCTGGGCAGGTACTGCGGTGGCATTGGCAGCCTGTGATTGGCTCTTCAGCTGTTTGTGACACAGGGGGCAGGTCTCCTGTACATAAAGCCACTTCTTGAGACAGCCAGCGTGGAAGAAGTGGCTGCAAGGGGTGATGACAGCAGACTTCATGTCCTACAGGAAGGGACAAGACACTGGTTAACTACTGAACTGGAAAAGCCTACTACAATGCCAGATTCAACATGGACCCTTTTCTGATGAGTTGAAGTATCAGTTACATATCCTTATTCAAACTAAAAACTTTCCTTCTCTATGAATAATATATATGTATTTTATGTTGAGGCAGAACCTACTTCATATCCCCTCTAGCTGCATTGTCGTCCTCTTCAAATCAGAAGGCTTTTAAAACACTTTGGTCTCAAACACTCACTTTTCTCTTCAAGCATGCACACTTCTTCCATGCGCTCGCTCGCACACACACACACACACACACCTGATAGCAGATGGCACAGATGTCGTTGTACTTCATCAGCTGCAGGTCAGAGGCGGTGGGAAGGCTCTTGATCTTGTTGACAGCTTCTCTGCGCAGCAGGAAGCTCTGCCAGCCCAGCTGGGCGCGCAGCCAGACGTTGTAGTAGGAGTGAATGAAGATGATGGTGGAGCCCATCACTGTCCACTCCCCGAACACAGTCTCTGACACGCCGTAGGCCACCACCACGAGCGCCACCAGGAACTCCAGCAGCCGGTAGGTTCCGTTCACGTAGTAGATGACGTCGTCCATGTTCTGTACGGGCTCCTTACGTACCTCCTCCACCATGAACAAGATGTAGATGAGCAGGGTACCCAGCACCTAGGGGACAGGGACAGTGAGGGTTAGGATCACAGGTCATATACAAAACTAAAGTACTCCGTTCTGTTAAAGAACACTTCAGGTCAACGTACCAGAATGTTCTAAAAAAACTAATCACCAAGGCGATTCCAAAGACAATGATGTTTTGGATCTGAAATCCATAGAAAGGTCATTTGGGGGGAAGGATGTTTGACATACCTTCTGCATCCAGAATAATGAGAGAAATAAGTAATTCAAGTTGAGAAAGCTGTGACATCTTGGTCTTACCCAGGCCTATCCATAAACATTAAGACCCCCCAGGGGACTTCACTTATCATTTAAATTGGCTTATCAAAGTCATTCGCTTAAATCAACTTCTGTTAGGCCAAATCGCATTGCGATAGTTCTGTCTGACAGCCCCTGCTTCAAACCAGTTGGCCTCGAATGAGGCCTCTGGGGCATCAGATTAAATACCCACAGCCATTGGAGGCTCAGGGGTCCAGCCTTAACACGAATCCCCTGATCAGACTGTCCATCAATCTGTTTCGGAGCTTTCTAAAAGAATAAGACATGACTAGGTAATGTTCATGGCCCTCTCATATAACATTAAGACATTACAACCATTATTGTGTAGATGCATCAAAGCCAGTCTTGGTGTCACCTGAAACTGAGAATAAAATATATTTTAAAGTACCCTTTTTGGTTTAGTGGTTGGTTTTAAAACATTCTCTACATGTACATAACATTCCCAGAGTGGGATCTCTGCTACTGAAGTAATCATTTTGGATACAGACTTGAAGAAGGTATGCCATCCTTTACCCAAAGCACCTTTCTATGGCTCTTATTTCAGGGAGATCCAAAACATCAAAGGGCCAATCACGTGTTGACTCCACCTCTCGGAGCGCGCAGGGTTTTCCGTACTTCAGATGTAACGTATACTTACAGGTGGCCAGGGAATAGCTTACAGCTAATGGTCCTTACCGCGCCCGTCCCGTCACCATTCGTGTCTCTCTCTCCACAGCAACAGAGCTTGGTGTGTGTGTACCTGCAGTGAGGTGAGGATGCTAGAGGAGATGATGATGAGGAGCCAGAAGTCCATGAGGAAGAACTGGCAGATCATGTAGGCCATATAGGCTGGGAAGATCAGCAGGAACAAGCAGAGACTCACGGCCCGGAAGTGCTTCCACAGGCTCCTGAACAGAGCAACCACCAACACACCCATTAGTAGGGAACCGCCTCGGAGGGGGTCGATAAAGTTGTGTCGAATTCAATCATATAGTTGGGTTTACATTTTAAGTGACTGCTGCCCATTTCTCTGTATAAAGGTTAAATACATTTCTCTCTGTGTGGATGACCCTATGGGCCCTAGTCAAAAGCAGAGCAAAAATAAAGTCACATTTCAAAATCAGCCTTGAACATCTTACTTGTCCCGGGAGGCCCCTAGAGCCAGTACAATGGGGTCAGCTATCTCCAGCATGGACTGTAGGATGGAGGCCACCACGATGAAGAGGATGATACTCAGGAGGAAGGCTCGGTGGATGACCTGCAGTTCGATCAGACCTGTCTGGACAGCCAGGATCAGTAACGTGATGCCCTCTGTCATCCCCCTGAGATAGGAGGGAGGTAGGGGAAGAGAGATTCATAAATATTCTGTCTTTTTAAAATGATGTCAGAAAGGAAAAAGGTTCCCCCAGTGTTCAAACCTGTGGTCCACAGAACACACTTAACAGACATGAACACACAGCAACACATAGGCTGAATGAGAAGGCAGCTGGGCGGGCAGCGGACTGACCGGTGCATGGTGTTGTCATTCATGAAGGCTCGGTAGCCCTGCAGGTAGAACTTGCAGAGGGTGAGGACGCCCAGCGCCACGAAGGAAACAGTGAAGACCAGGCCCAGCAGGGAGTAGGGGGTGCTGCAGCACTCTGCAATACTGGGGGGGACAAGGAGAATGAATAACTCAAAGGTCATACATGTATTTGTAATAGATGGACCACATCCCATTTTCTAGGATTTAAAAGAAGACACGTGAGTGAAACTGTAGAACTTGAGACTCAATAACGTTGGAGGAAAAAGTTCCAGCGTAACAGGACGACTTGGGTTTCAAACCTCTCGCATACCACACAGGATAAGCATTCCATGACAGAAACTGCAATAACACGAAAGTGTTAGTAGTGCTGGTTCCACCTGGTGAGGAACAGGAAGAGCAGCCTCTCTCTGGAGGTGGGCTGGTCCCGGCTACTGAAGTAGCTGTAGATCTGCAGGGCGAACAGAACCAACCAGAAGCACATGAAGAGGACGGGCAGAACCAGCTGGTTCCACAGGGACATCCCCAGAGCCAGCAGCCCGTACACCTCCACCACCTGGGCACAAAGAAGAGGATGGTTAGCGACTAGAAATAAATAAAAAAAACACATCCAGACGGCTGGTAGATCTATACAGACACAGATCTCCTCCAGTTTTACCTGCACCAGCTCCCTGTAGGCGGTCTTGGCCAGGTTGTAGGGCACCAGCAGGTTGGAGGCCAGGAAGTAGATGACCTCGAGGCCCGTGAAGATCATGACGAAGCGGTTGATGAACACGATGGTCTCCAGGGGGACCAGACAGAGACGGGCCACCAGGGGGAGCAGGTGAGCAGAGAACAGCCAGATCCTCTTGGTCTGCATGACGCAGGAGCACAGGGTGCACACCACCAGCTGAGCTGGAGAGAGAGAGAGGCAGGGACACAGGAGGGACGGGGTTAATACACACAGGGTGTAGGTGAACGTCCACCATTCACTCTGTAGGGGCAGCCGCGGTGTAGGGACACAGAACAGCTGAATATTTTAGAGAAAGTAAAGATCTGACTGAGAAAACAATTAAAGCATTGATGATTTTGCAAGTCATATTTACAATGCCCTCGAGGGCAAAATGCACCTGAAAGAGAGTACACCGAGGCAGGCAGGACTGGCATCTTTACTGCTATGTGCCCCAAGTTGACTGGGATGACAGTGCTAACATGCTACTGCACTAGAAAGAACAGAATCTGCTCATCACAGGAGACTAGAGAGATGGATTGAGACACAGTGAAGACCGTGTCAGATCCAGTCTCTCTCTCTCTAGGAGCTGATGTGACTTCACCAAGGCTGGTGAGGACAGCACGGTGACGGCATGTTCTACAACACACTAGTGACTGGGCCAAGAGGTCCCTGCCTACAGCTGCGCTCATAGACTGTTCTCTCTGCTACCTCACGGTAAGCGGTACCGGAGCGCCAAGTCTAGGTCCAGAAGACTTAACAGCTTCTACCCCAAAGTCATTAGACTGCTGAACAGTTAATCAAATGGCCACCCGGATTATTTGCATTGACCCCCCCCCCCCCCCCCTAGTTATTTTTTGCTGCTGCTACTCACTGTTTATGATCAATTCACCCCTACCTACATGTACAAATGACCTCGACTAACCTGTACCTCCGCACATTGACTCGGTGCCCTAACCCCCTGTATATATAGCTTTGATATTATTATTATGTTACTAAAATATTTTCTAAACTATAATTTTTCTTAATGGCATTGTTGGTTAAGGGCTTGTAAGTAAACATTTCACGGTAAGGTCTACCTATATCTGTTGTATTAGGTGCATGTGACAATGTCAAGCATCATTTCATTTAAACAAAGCTTTTTCATTGTTGAAACCTACAATTTCTCCAAAAAGGAACTATTCCACCAGTATTTTAGAGAAATGGGAGTACTTCAGTGATTGAATCTAAAAAGGTCAAAGTTCAACGACTGTCCCCAATTCAAGACCGCAAAACTCAAAGAATCAATCAGTCCCTCCCCTTGTCAGGGAAAGGGTTCCCATCGTTAAAAGTCAAAGTAGCAGTGGGTTACCTAACAGAAGGACAATCCACTCATCATCAGGTCATTACATAAAGGCATTTCACAGGCAGACCTCCTATTCATGAAGACATAAGACACTGGTTGCTTGCTTTCAGTCTTTTACTGAGCTCTGAATACAACAATATTATGGCCAGTCGTATTTTTAGAAGAGGCGGAGCCCACACCCCAGTAAGCTAAAAGCCTGCAGATACTGCAGAACCACAACAAGCTTCCCTCTTATGAAAGAAGCAGCGCGACAAAGAAATACATCAATGAGTGAGCAAGAGAGAGCGAGTGTGGGGGGAAAGGAAGAGATATTGAGAGGCCTGTCAGAGTTGTGTGTGTCCCCATTGTTACTGGAATGCTGTGGCTGCATTCAGAAGCTCCACCTCGCTGTGTTCGAGCCCATTAGAGAGCTGAGGAGCTCTGCAGCAAACGGCAGCTCAGAGCAGATTCAATCGCTCCCTCCGACAACCCCCTGAACACCCTACCTACTGCCAATGATGAAGCAAGGGAACACCTTCCATGTGCCTAAAGGTTGTAGGGCGAACCTAGTTTAGTTAGTTACCTAGGAGGCTGGTAGTGAAAGGTGGGACTGTGTTTAGTTAGTTAGTTACCTAGGAGGCTGGTGGTGAAAGGTGGGACTGTGTTTAGTTAGTTAGTTACCTAGGAGGCTGGTGGTGAAAGGTGGGACTGTGTTTAGTTAGTTACCTATGAGGGCGGTGGAGAAGCGGTTCATGGACAGTGGCTCCAGGTAGAGCGGTTCCTCGTACCCAGAGTCCAGCTCACTGCGGACATAATCCCTAAAAACAATAAGACAAAGTTCAGTTCACCTCCTGCAGTCACACCTGTGGTCCTCTGTCCTCACTGGCTAGATTCAGAAATATCCTTCAGATAATTCAACAAGTTACACACACCCAGGGCCTGTATAAGCTTGAGTCACTCAATACTATTACCAACCTGTTTTATAGAGCAATATGATAATAGTTAACAATCACAGCACGCAATGGCTTTTTAAAATGACCTTCCAAACACATTTCACTCCTTGCTAACAATATAAAGTCTGTGTGTATGTATGTCTCGCTCTCTCACCTGGACACCTGGTGTCCAGCGAAGAGCAGCAGGGCAGTTAGCACGTACAGGTAGAGCTTCACCAGGTGTTGACGAGGCAGAGTCAGGAGCACCAGGCTGAGGATGTAACCTGTCACAAGGGAGGGAGACGCAGTAAATCACAGAGGGGACTGTACAGTACCATGAAGTAGAATACATATTCATTTCAATTAGACATGATAGCCCACTCAGTAACACTAAAGCAGAAACGCTAGCTAGCTGTCCTGTGGGTAAGTCCAGCTTGTCACAGCAGTGGTCCAGCAAACTACACTGTTTTTAGTGGGTGGGTGAGCCAATAGGTGGGGATCCCATTGTTCATAGTGTTTAGCTGCTAATCTAGTCCCCAGAGGATGGGTGGAAACTGTTGAACAGGTCTGACACATAAAGTAGGCCGTTTGTGTTGCCTTGAAAGCAGTCACTAGGGTAGTGTAGTGAATCATGTCCAGTGTTTTAACTATCTTTGTGTGTTCCCTTCGTGTATGACCGGTCCTGATAGGAGCAGCCCTGTTGATGAGTCGCTGGAGCTGGTTAAGACCGGTCTGAATGCTCTGCTGTTGGGTGGGAGCCGTACTGTGGAACAGTAGTACAGGAGAGTTATCATGGTTTGGTAAATGGTGTGGAAGATGTCTGAAGATAAAGTCCCTTCCCCCATTTCAAAGCACCAAGCCCAGCCAGCAGTTTCCCTGTGACCAGTCTGGTGTGTTCCAACCAGTGTGGGTCAAACTCCCCCCTCTAATACTTTATGGTGTTTCCTTGATCATAAAAAGTTTGGTCCGTCGGTTATTGAGATAATTTTACCTCACACACACGTTTTATTGACTCTGTTTATCCCATGTGTAACTGTTGTTTTAGTCGAACTGCTTGCTTTATCTTGGTCAGGTCACAGTTGTAAATGAGAAGTTGTTCTCAACTGGCCTACCTGGTTAAATAAAGGCGAAATACTTTTTTTTAAAGCAGATTTATTTTTTATAGACACAAAGATCATGTCAATTGCTGTGTAACATATAAGGGACAGATTTAACACAGGCGTCCACTACTGTCTGACTGGCCTTCACCACATGTAGAATCCTGCAACTGTCATTCCAATCCTCCCAGTAATACAGAGTAGTAGTGAGGACAGTGAAAGCAATAATCCTGCCTTCCCTCCATCTTGGTTGAGCGCCCGGTGTAGGAGGCAGCAGGAACAGTCCGAGCCAAAAATCACCAGGCACTAATACACCCGGGACTCACTGGCCGACTTGAACCCAGCAATAGATCTGGCAATTCACCCGGGGATTCTATTAGCAAACAGCTAACACACCACAGCTCTCTGCATCATCCGCTGTGAGTGAGTGCGCATGCGTGAGTGGAAGTCAAACGTGCAACTACACCTGATCAAACTTTCATTAGAGATCAGGAAGCATGACAAAAACAGTTAGCCATCAAGGCTTGAAGAATGGTCAGTGGAGGGAGTCATTCTGGAGAAATGAAAACTAGACAAAGACAAACATACCCACCCACAAAAACTGCAACCCTCCCATTATTGTAATGGTGAGAGGTTAGCATGTCTTGGGGCTATGATATTTGTGCTTTAAAAACTCACAGATCGTTATTCATTCAGGATGATCTGTAATCATGTTAGCATCCACATTAATGTAGAAGTGTTCAGAAACATTCTATTCACAATAAAAGTGACTCCAAAATGACACATGATTTACCAATCAGTTATTGGGCACAAAATCTGAAAACAAACTGCAAATGCATCCAACATGTTTGTAGAGACAAAAGCTTGATGTAACCACTGCCCAGTATGAACGTGACAAAACGCTGAACTTTTCACTACATTAATACAAGTGAATTGGTCCTAATATTTTTTGTTCCCTAAAATGGAGAGACTGTACAAAAAGTGAAATAATTCCCAATATGGATGAAAATACCCTTAAATGTAAGCTGACAGTCTGCACTTTAACCTCAGTCATTGTATCAAGTGCTGGAGTACAGAGCCAAAACAACAATGCTGTCACTGTTCCAATACTTTGAGCTCACCGTTCATGATTCTACCTCCCATGAGAACCAAAATGTTTGTGATCCTCTCTCGGATCGCCACAGGCGCTGACTGGAGTCAATGTTGGTTGGTGAACCCAGCCACTAGTGTGCGCGTGCGAGCGGCCCGGTCAGTGAGCCAGCCTCACTGTGAAAGCCAGGGTGACGGGGACGGGAGATTAGAGAGGGGCAGCTTAACCCTCCCTCCCTTCTCCCCCCTCAGACTGTAGCTGTGAGCGGATGCCGCTTATATAATCCTGAGAGTTAGAGCTATATTCTGCCAGCCAGCCCAACCAGACAAGTCACTGCTGTCAATAGGCTCATCTGGCTGCTCAGTCAAAACCGTCACAGAGCAGGAAACAGAGACATGTGAAGGGACGACAGGAGAGGGTAAGCACTGCTGACGTAATGCCGTGAACGAATCCATAACCCAAATAAAACCTTCATTGGAAGTCGATGTGGTAACAGAACAAGCTCTGGCTTTACAGAGCCCATGTTCAGTTAGTGGTGCCTTCCTTCAGCGCTGAATATGAGTCAGTGTTTAACATTGTGTGGGGGCTTTGGTTGGAGAGGCTCCTGCTCTGGACTCAGAGTTGCAGTAGTAGGGTTGGGAATTGCCAGGGACCTCACGATATGATCACAATACTATGGTGCCGATACGATATGCGATTCTGTATGTATAGTGTGATTCTGTGTGTATAGTGTGATTCTGTATGTATAGTGTGATTCTGTGTGTATAGTGTGTGATTCTATATGTAGTGTGATTCTATATTTATATAGTGTGCGATTCCGTATGCAGAGTGCGATTCCGTATGCATAGTGCGATTCCGTATGCAGAGTGCGCGATTCCGTATGCATAGTGCGCGATTCCGTATGCATAGTGCGCGATTCCGTATGCATAGTGCGCGATTCCATATGCATAGTGCGCGATTCCGTATGCATAGTGCGCGATTCCATATGCATAGTGCGCGATTCCATATGCATAGTGCGATTCCATATGCATAGTGCGATTCCATATGCATAGTGCGATTCCATATGCATAGTGTGATTCCATAGTGTGATTCTATATGTATAGTGTGATTCTATGTGTATAGTGTGATTCTATATGTAGTGTGATTCTATATGTATAGTGTGATTCTATATGTAAAGTGAGATTCTATATGTAAAGTGAGATTCTATATGTAAAGTGAGATTCTATATGTATAGTGTGATTCTATATGTAGTGTGATTCTATATGTAGTGTGATTCTATATGTAGTGTGATTCTATATGTAGTGTGATTCTATATGTATAGTGTGATTCCATATGTATAGTGTGATTCCATATGTATAGTGTGATTCCATATGTATAGTGTGATTCCATATGCATAGTGTGATTCCATATGTATAGTGTGATTCCATATGTATAGTGTGATTCTATATGCATAGTGTGATTCTATATGTATAGTGTGATTCTATATGTATAGTGTGATTCTATATGTAGTGTGATTCTAAATGTAGTGTGATTCCATATGTATAGTGTGATTCTATAGTGATTTTATTGCGATTTTATGTTCCAAACATATTGCTCACTATACGTCTGCTGCAGAGGGACCAGAGAGACACATGAGAAAACAGGTTTTGATCAGTCAAGGATATAAAAGTGCTGAAAACATATTGGCTCCCTATTTAAAGACGGAGAACAAGCTACAGAAGGAAAAATACTGGAGAGTTGGTGCAGGTACAGCCAACTAGCGTAAAAATAATATTGCGATATTGAAAAATATGTATACACATACACAGCGCATTCAGACCCGTCGACTTTCTCCACATTTTGTTACGTTACAGCATTATTCTAAAATTTGTTAAAATTGTCCCCCCTAATCTACACACAATAAATACCAAATACTGACAAAGCAACAGGTTTAGACATGTTTGCAAATGTTTAAAAAAATGTACGTAAGTATTCAGACCCTTTGCTGGATCGACGTGTACGACAGCGTGTTCCAGTTCCCGCCAATACACAGCCACTGAAGAGGAGTGGGACAACATTCCACGGGCCACATCCAACCGCCTGAGCAACTCTATGCGAAGGAGCCTGACTGGTGTCACACCAGAGCCGGACTTTATCCACACTCCCTTTTTATGTAAAAAGGTATCGGTGACCAACAGATGCATATCTGCATTTCCAGTCATGTGAAATCCATAGATTAGGGCCTAATGAACTGTAACTCAGTAAAATCTTTGAAATCGTTGCGTTTATATTTTTGATCAGTATAATGTAACGACCCTCTTCTGCTAAAATGTAAATATATAAGAGGTGCACAGACAAATGATAAACTGACTGTAAAAGGTAATTTCCTATCCTGTGCCTGGGGATATGTCACATTATTTCATATAAAACTAATATAACGGTCAGCGTGATGTAGCTCGGCCCGTGACGGGTGGGGACGGGCTCGAGTATCTGAATTGTGCACAGAGAAGAAGCCTTCCGGCCATTAGTCAGGAGCAGCCATGTATGTTATGAACAGAGCACATCCTATGTCTGCATTGCATTAGGCAAGCCAACACGGGCCAGAGTTTGTTTTGGTTTCTATGTCAAAAAGGGGTTTAGGTGGTGGGCGTGGCCAGGGGTGTGGCAGGGGGCACAGTTGGCTTGTAGGTGCAGCAAAGTTCCAGAGACAATTTTAGAGGTCCCTTATCTTCGCGGTGTAGAGAATCTTTTGCATTTACGCCAACTTCCTGCAATAAAAACATTTATCCATTTAAAAAAATCTATTTTAAAAAGGTTGAGGTTTTAAAGCAAATTTCCTGCAGCTATTTCATATTTTGGCTAACGTGTTTTTTAAAACTTAAAACATTCAATCTATACTGCTTAATGCTTTGGGAATGTTCTATTCCCCCACCGTCTAGCTTTTATTTTGATGATTGTTAGTTCAAATATATTAGGTCCATTATCTTCTCAGCAAACTTTATATCTGGTTTAAGTTTACACAAAGCGTTTTTCCATCCCGATTGCATTTTTTGTATTATCTTTGTTTTTTTGTTGTTTTTTTTACACAGTTTGGACTTATTCTTGTGCGGGCCGCTAAGCATATCAATGGCAGAAAAATCCTTGCGTTTAACGAGACGTTAATCCACAGCAATTTGCTATGCAAAGTCATGCAGACAGGACAAAGAGTTGACCGATGTGATAGAACCATCTGTGGGGGCAGTACAAATACGCAGTCCCTGATACGCGCTCCCTGCCCACAAGCTAAAGGGTTGTAGACAGGCTGCTACAGTGCCAAAGGTCCTCAGATTCAGAATATTAGGTGAAACCTAAAAACACAGTAGAATATATTTTCTCCCTCCCTCTCTCCCCAAGACAGACACACACACACACACACACACACACACACACACACACACACAGGTTCAGTTTAGTCAACTGGTGCTCTGCTGCCAAGTGTGTTCATCAGCAAATACCAAGCTCATCGTCTCATCCACCATCTTCAGCCAAGACCACCAAGACCCCAAACACACCCCTGGCGAGGTCATAGAAAGTGTGTGCTTACAAAGTACAATGGTAAGGAAAAAGTCATTCTCATTGATGATTAGCGTATCTATCTAGTGACTGCAGTACATGGTGTTAATGGTCTGTAAGCTGGTTATCATGGCCTGTACCTCCTCCACTCTCCTCCCCTGGGTAGAAAACAGCTTCTTTGACATCACTCAGTCCTACTCCCTGCATGGTGCTAGGCCCACCACACACAGAGAACATGGTACTAGGCCCACACACACAGAGAACATGGCGCTAGGCCCTAGAATTAATTTATCAGCAATAAGAGGTTTATTCGAGCAATTGAAGGATTCAAGGAAGACCATGCTCGGGACAGAGAGCCCTCGGGACATAGCGGGACAGGGAGCCCTCGGGACATAGCGGGACAGGGAGCCCTCGGGACAGGGAGCCCTCGGGACATAGCGGGACAGGGAGCCCTCGGGACATAGCGGGACAGGGAGCCCTCGGGACATAGCAGATCTTGATTATTTACAAGTTAATCTCTATATATACACACACACACTATCTACACAAAGAGCTACTTACCCCTCAGGGGTAAGCCTACATGAGAAATAAGGGGTAATTAGTTTTATGCTACAGGGGGGGTAGAGCTAACAAAAACATGTTCTAGCCTGTTCCGCACAGCCTATTCATCTAGCTTTAGACAGACAGACAGGAGGACAGACAGGAGAAGAATTAAAGCTGTCTGGCTTCGTGCCCAGAGATAAGGATGAATAACAAACCACTCCTTTGTGTGGTGTATGAAGAGGTTACTGGAGAGCTTTGGAAAATGACAAGTGACTGGTAATTTTCAACTTCAATTTACACCGCATTAGATTAACGAAACCATTTCACACCCACAAAAAGGCAACTAAAGACAAGTTAATCTACAAACTTCAGTCAAGTTTCTGGGGAGCTCTATTGACATCATGATAGAAATATTCTGATTGGCTAATGTTGTCAGAATGACATGGCCAATGATGAATTGAAGGGAATCCCAGTTTTTCCAACAGTGTCAGATTTTTTCATCAACTGCCAATATGAAGCACTCGAAGGGCGATTCTACAACAGGAGTAGCCTTATTTGGTATTGGTTTATTAATGCTCCTGTTTATCAATTTGTGAGTGCCGGTAGAAAAGTGTAGAACATCTGACAGGACAATGACATTAATAGATGCAGTGAAAACTAGTCAGGGTACACTATATGTTTTGAATTGGCTACGTAGTTAATCTATTAAACAGACTAGCCTAACTGCTGCAGCAAAGTCCATCTCTCAATCTCCTCAGGCCCACCTGCACATAGTGTCTTCAGAAAGTATACACACACACACACACACACACACACACACACACACACACACACCCCCTGCTACTTTTCCCACATTTCATTGTGTTAGAGCCTAATTTAAAATGGATTAAACTGACTCACTGGCCTACACACACACACACTACTCCATTATGTAAAAGTAGAATTATGTTCTTAGAACTATTTACAAAGTAATACATTTCAAGATGAAATGTCTAGTACAAAACAACTATTCAACACCTGTTATGGAAAGCCTAAATCAGTTCACTGTGCTTAACAAGTCACAGAATAAGTTGCATGGACTCACTGTGTTCAAAAATCATGTTTAACACTATTATTGAACGACTACCTCATCTCTGTACCCCCACATATACAATTATCTGTAAGGTCCCTTAGTAGAGCAGTGAATTTCAAAACACGAAGGCCAGGGAGTTTTTCCAATGCCTCGCAAAGGGCACCAATTGGTAGATGTGTAAAAATGTAATATCCCTTTACGCATGGGGGAAGTTAATTACACGTACAGCACCCGACGTCACAGGAAGGAAGGACAACAACCACCCGAGCCACTTCCTGTTCACACCGCTATCATCCAAAAGGGGAATACCTAGTCAGTTGTTTAACTGAATGCCTTCAACTGAAAATTGTATTCTGTATTTAACCCAAGCTCTCTGAATCAGAGGTACCTGGGGGGGCTGCCATAATTGACATCCACGTAGTCGGGCACCCCCTGGAACAATTGGTTAAGTGTCTTCCTCACAGGCAAAACGACAGATTTGTACCTTGTCAGGCGGGGGATTTGATCAAGCAACCTTTCGGTTACTGGCCCCAACGCTCTAACCACTAGCGAGGTCAGTACAGGTGCATCAAAGCGGGGACCGAGACTGAAAAACAGCTTCTATCTCAAGGCCATCATACTGTTAATTAGCCATCACTAGCACATTAGAGGCTGCTGCCTATATACACAGACTTGATATCATTGGCCACTTTAATAAATGGAACACTAGTCACTAATGTTTACATATATTGGATTACTCATCTCGTGTTTACTGTATCTTAGTCTATGCCACTGACATTGCTCATCCAGATATGCATATTCTTAATTCCAGTCCTTTACTTAGATGTGTTTGTATTAGGTATTTGTTGTGAAATTGTTCGATATTACTTGTTAGAGGTTGCTGCACTGTCGGAACTAGAAACACAAGCATTTCGCTACACTCGCAATAACATGTGCTTAACACATATGTGACCAATAAAATTTGAATTACACTTTGGATGGTGTATCAATACACCAAGTCACTACAAAGACACAGGCGTCCTTCCTAACTCAGTTGCCCGAGAGAAAGAAAACCACTCAGGGATTTCACTATGGGGCCAATGGTGACTTTAAAGTAGTTAGAGTTTAATGGCTGTGAGAAAACTGAAGATGTATCAACATTGTAATTACTCCACAATACTAAGCTAAAATGACAAGAATGAAAAGAAGGAAGCCTGTATAGAAAAAAATAAAAGGTGGCAAAGAAATTAACATCATGTCCTGAATAAAAATTGTTGTTTGGGACAAATCCAACACAGCACTACTTCATATTTTAAAGCAAGGTGGTGACTGCATCATGTTATGGGTATGCTTGTCATCGGCAAGGACTAGGGAGTTTGGGATAAAAAAAGAAACAGAATAGAGCTACGCATGGGCAAAATCCTAGAGGAAAACCTGGTTCAGTCTGCTTTCCAACAGACACAAATTCACCCTTCAGCAGGACAATAACCTAAAACACATGACCAAATCTACACTGGAGGTGCATACCAAGATGAAATTGAATGTCCGAGTGGCCTAGTTACATATTCAACTTAAACGTACTTGAAAATCTATGGAAAGACTTGAAAATGGCTGTCTCTAGCAATGATCAACCACCAACTTGACAGAGCTTAAAGAATTTTAAAAAGACTGTGCAAATATTGTACAATCCAGGTGTGCAAAGCTCTTAACCCAGAAACACTCACAGCTGCCGCCCTATGGGCCTCCCAATCACAGCCGGTTGTGATACAGCCTCGAATCAAACCAGGGTCTGTAGTGACGCCTCTAGCACTGAAATGCAGTGCCTTAGACCGCTGTGCCACTCGGGAGCCCAAAATTAGCCGTATGTGTGTCTGTGTTAATGTGCCATTATGAATACAAAATTCACCTGTATAAATTGCAGAGGTGATGCTGACATGCATGAATCATAGACATTACAGCCATGATGCAAATTCTGAGTACAAACAATGTCAGTCATCCTTTGTATCATTCATTTTATCCCATCTCAGCTTTGAACCTGAAAACATTTATAAAACACAAAGCAAGACAATTCAAGACTTAGTAGGTTCAAAACTGCTGAACACAAACTATATTAATGTATTCCATAAATGACATTCTATGGATGAGAACCAAGCATGAAAAACAGGGACCTAGTTACAGGCTACGACTGCAGTGTTTTTCCTGGTCAGGGCACACTAGCGATAGATTATTTTGGGTGTAGTGCTGAACTATTGGCTAACACTGCAAGCCTGTTTGATAGTCTGGATATGATCATCGTAGTGTACAGTGTTTGTTATGAATGTGATAGTTTTTATTCTTCAGTGTCACAGGAGAGTTCATCTCCTCTGAGGTGAAAAGCCCCCAAGCAGTCTTTTTCAAAATCACTGTATGTCTAATAAATCACTTAATTTAATGAAAATAACTTAAAGATATTTTGTATCATTCATTTCCCTGAGCCTTCTTCGACCCTTGAAATGCTCTGTCTGATTGTGTGGCTGTTAGAAGAACAAATTAAGAATTTCCATCCCTGATTGGCTGATAGGATGGTTTAGAGCACACCCCTGAATGGTCATTGGTCTATTATAATAAGATCGGATTGTGACATTATGATCTGGGCCAAAAACTCCATCCCTCCTGAACTGGCTGAAATTCCAGGCATTTTTCTCTTCTTCAAATAGACCATTCCCATTTTGTGTAAGAGCCATCTATCTATCTATCTATCAAATCACATTAACAGCACTGCCCTTTTAACAGTTCATGAAAAGTTCATGGCCACTCAAAAAAAGTGCGAACTTCTGTAGTAGCCAAGAAAATTCACAACTAATCTGACATTTACAACACCATTAAATTCATTAGTAAGCATTACATTTACCTTGGGGGGGAAACCAGTTTAAAATATGTTTATCATAAGACGGACCAATAGAAATGTATTGTAAGTGTATGGGTGCATTTGTCAAAATGTGCTGCTTAAAAATGTACAGTTGCTATAAAATGAGAACTTAAAAGGGCTGCAGAAAAGGCATGACCAATTGCAATAGCACTGAAAAAGGTGAGGGGTGTGTGTGTGCGCGCGATATACTGACCTACATAGTGCAGGTAGAGAGCCAGGTACTTGTACTGGAAGAGGGGGTTGTTGTTGAGACTGCTCCTCTGGATCTTCTGGAAGAAGGAGCTGACATCCCAGCGGTAGAGTATCTCCAGCAGCATGATGCTGGGGACACGCAGCCCCACGTTCAGCACCGCTTCCAGCTTGTCCTTCAATGCCATGGCCCTGACACAGCACGCTACAACCTACTAAGACTGGACAAGGGGGGATAAGGAGTAGGGAGAAGAAAGCAAAAGGTGAGAAGTCTCAAGTGCTATAACATGTAGGCTAAATACTTGTTTTTATTAAACAGCAAAATTATTTTCTCAGAGCTCCAATTCCATAGATTCACCGATGTGGTGTTTCATAAACCCATTCCCAGGTAGGCATGCACAAGTTGCTGTAAAGGATAGATAAACACAGTTGTATTTGACCAAGAAGAACTGTTAACACTTCAAGCCTCTGCCTGCATGTTCAGACAAATCGAGTCTAATGAGGCAGGAAGGAACTATATACACTAAAAATGCCTGCACAGAAAGTGTTGTAATTCCACAAGTCAAGCCTGAAGTACAGGCAATGAGACCATATTAGGTAACATGGGGCCAGATGTCACTTTCACAATAAAAACATTTTTGAAAGGAAAAAGACTTATGGGAATATAGATGTAGTAAAAGTAATTTGCTGACAAAAAATAAATGTGAATTTCTGCATTTCATTTATTGTCACCTCTCACTATGAGTCTACATTGTGGGCTATTTTCCCAAGAATCCTACATGCTTGGTTGAGCAGGATCAATGTGAATGAAAATGAAATGTTATCCATTTGCCACACAGCCAAGCATCCCAACTGGTCCCTGCATCCACCTGAACTACTGTAAACATTCCTTCCATAGCCGAAAGTTAGTAAGGCGTATGATCATGATGCTGCTTGCCTTCACCCTTTCACACGATCTGTATTACAGATTGGTTGTTGACCCATCACGTAAAAAACATGATAATAAAGACAGACACTGATGTTGGGTATATTCCATAGAATTACATATAGAACTGATTCAATAGATCTCTGAGATCCCATCCCCCCTGGCCCTCATTTTCAGATAGTCCACGGTAATAAAATAAAATAATAATAGTTTAAACACAGTATTTGTGAGTAAACTGGCTAGCTAACGTTAGCTACATCACTTTGGAGTTCACATTTATCAGTCATGACTGACTGTCCGGAAACGTCTTATTAGCTAACGTGACCACTTCTAATTATGATTACATGACTGTATTTCACGTCATTTCGGTTATACCACCACCAGTTACAGGATCACGTTTTGTTGAAGGTGACGTTATTAAAGCGATTCAAACTTAACTCGGCGTCTAACTACGCTACATGAATGGCTTGTTGTGGCTTGGCTCTGAGCGTCATGACATTAATTTAGTTACATCGCCTAACGTTAGCCACGGCTAGTTAACCCCGAAACCACTTGTGCCCCGCAAGAAGGGTGATGAATAATCACATCTGTATCATAATCTTATTGTCAATTATGTTATGTAACAATCATGTTCATTTTTGTCGGGTCGTAAAATGAGACAATATGCTAAAAGTGACTGCATCAAATATGTTAGCATAGCGGATGGGCAGAGGTAGGACTCAGAAAACTGCACTGGATGCCATCTAGCTAACGACACGTCAATAGCTAACATTAGCTAGCTGCTAAAAACATCATAAACTAGCTAGTTAACGTTAGCAATACCATATGTTTGTAACGGAAAGTACCACCATGCATAGTTAGCAAACTAAAAACGTAACATCAAAAGCTGCTCACGATGAAAATGAATCTAAGTTAGCAACAGTTGGCTAGAAGCATTGCTAGTCACGCCTTATCACCGCATGTGACCTGTAGCTAGCGAAGTTAGCTTGCTGTCGCGTTATCAACGTTGTCCCCACGGAAAAAGCAAAGAACCTACATTGCGAGAACGACGTTAAACTCAATTTGATGATGTTTCTCCGGTCGAATATCAAACATTTTTTTAACTAGGCGTCTCCCAAATGAACGGTTTAAACGATGTCATTTTATCCGTGGGTCGAACCGTCAGCTCTCGTCTCACTTAGCCAGGTAACGGCTTCATAATGAAGACGTGGCTATTGCGCATGCGCCGCAGCTCTTAATTAGAGAACAACTCCTGGCTGGGCTGAGAGAGATGCTGTATTTTTGGGGGGTTATTTAAAAAAAAAATTGACAACAGCTTCTAAATTTGTTCGTTACGTTTGCAATGCTCGACAGAAAATACGATTTGAGAGCAAGCTGATTCCAGAGGTCTAGGCGTCTCATCTGGGATACGCCTAGACCTCTGGAATCAGGTAATTACAGATGGAATTGAATCGCTCTGCCATTTAATTGAATGTTGTTCTTATAATTCGCCTAATTTTACCAAAAATGTTGTATATTCAGCTGTTTGAAGCCGAAAGTAAAAGACTGTATTATGTTTTAATGGCTTTATCACAGTTGCAGCCAACATTATTTTTCAGTGACAACACGTTTCTGGCGGCCTTCTTCCATTATGAGCATGCTACACTAAACAAAAATATAAACGCAACATGTAAAGTGCTGGTCCCATGTTTCATAAACTGAAATAAAAGATCCCATACATTTTCCATATGCACAAAAAGCTTATTTCCGGTCCGGACCAAAAATCAATGTCCGTGGATGTGGAAATCAAGGCCGTTCTGGACTCCACCAAAACAAAGATGTCCAAAAGGCGTCAGCGTCGGTCCATGCTTACTGAGATGCCTAGAGTGTTGCCTGAAATTGAATTGTATGATCACCATCTATATGGTAAGCCTACCTTTTGTCAAACACCAGAAAAAGACATCGGCTCGTGCTTACTGGAGTGTAGCCTACCATATCTGCCAGAAATTGAATTTTATGAATGCCCATCCACGTGGCAGGTCCACTGTTTGTAAAACGGCCCGTTGCATTGGTTTATTAGTCCTGATTCCTATAATGAATCAATTTGGCAATTTAATCTCTGAATATCAGCTACCCAACTTTATCAGGAGTTATTATGATTATATGTGCAGTGTGTTTACACAACGGGAAATGCAGAGGTATATTATATTTCACTATGATCAGCTTGTCAAAAATGGATGGATACAAACTTGAAACCACTGATCACAGTTGTGATTGGTCCATTTGAAACCACTGATCACAGTTGTGATTGGTCCATTTCATATTGTCCATTTTACTTCCACCTGTCCAGTTTTTAGGATATGTTTGTTAACATGACTTCGCATGTTTGTTTGATTGAGCGCCATTTAGGTTAGGCTATTTGATCGAAGAAACCTGCATGATGTAAACAGTGTCCGTCTCATTACATTGTCATCCATTTTTATCTCTAACCTGTAGGCTACAGAAAAGGTCACATACTATTTCTGCCATATCCTATATGTGCTACAGGATTTATGTTAGGGACATTTTTTTTGACAAAACGTTGGTGGAGTTGCAGCGATGAGTCTCTCCAAATTCACCCTATAGGGGAGCACTGGGAATGGACAAGCAAAATATGACCCATTCCTGCTTTTGACAAAGTGGGCCCTGCTTATCACAGGGCGGCATCAGCTCTCACCTAAAAAGCCCATATGCCACTGGTTAAGAGAAATTGTAATATTTTTTGGACAGTATTATGTGAGGTTGTATGTGTTGTTGGAGGTGCGTCTTGGTCTGTTTAGCTCAGAAAATGCCGCCCTCATAATCATGTCTAATGAGCGGCCGGCCGTGAGAAGACGCCTTCTTTCCAATGACTCTTATGTGTAATGTAATGGAACTGAGAAGCATATGATTGAAGGGCTCTAAAATACTTCGATAGAGTTGAAAATAAATGTAACTTTTTAGACAAAATACAATTACATACTACAGCACAAAGCCTACATTTCGGTGAATCTATATAACTTCAAGTCTATTATTCGGTGACTGTGTAGTTAAAAATGGGATAAATCAATGCATTTGCAAGCGCTGGCTATTGAACCTTGCTATTTGTCTCCATCTGTCGGTATTTTAGTAGTACACCACCCACAGGAAGTTATAAACGAAGCGCGCTTGGTAACAAACCGGGCGACAGAAACGACTGCTGATTATTAAACAACACTGAATGAAACTGAGTTTTAAGAAAGCACTTACTTTACACGGTTTTTATACTTCGTAGCACGTGTTCCTGCGCACCACAGAAACGAAGGGAATTGTGGCACACCGCAATTTTTTTTTAGGTATGAATGCGCATCTGATTGTCTTGACTCTTGTATAAATAACAGTCCATGGCTGGCAGGCCATCGATTTAGCTTGCTAGCTAGCTCGATCTGGATGAATCAAGTCATTTTTTTTCTTAGTAATGCCAGATATGATGTACATTTTTTTTCAATCATCATTTGATCAGATTGCATCTGAGTGATTTGATAAATTGCGGATAATAACTAGCTTGCTAACGTTTGCTAGCCAGCTAATTTACTGAATGGCGTGAGCTGAATCTATCTACGAAGATAATACTAGGCCAACCCTAACCTAGGTGGCTAACTAACAAACTATATGGTAGCCATATTCAACTTAATTTATAACTTGTTTTCATTGCAAAGTACTGGAAGCAATGAATCTCCAATAAGATTGCTTTGCTGTTATGTTTTCCGGATGTGTAGCTAGCTGGGAGTTATTATTCTGATCTCGTACAAGTGTTGCAGGAGGTTCGCGCCAGCATGTCTGTGTCTGTGATCATTAAATGGGGAGGGCAGGAGTACTCCATCAGGACACTCTCCGAAGAGGACACTGTGCTGGACCTCAAGCAGTCCATCAAGTCCCTGACAGGGGTTCTCCCAGAGAGGCAGAAACTCCTAGGATTAAAGGTCAAAGGTAAAAACCCATCTGTAAAAGCCAATAACTGTTTTACTGCATTTGAGAGTTAATTGGCACGTGCAGCACAGATTGTATGGAATTATTCTTCTCACGCTTCACACCGTTGTGGATTTCTGCCATTTTCTGAGTTGTCTGGATATCTGATTCATCACGTCTTAATGGTTCTGTCTCTCTCCCAGGCAAACCAGCAGAGGACCAAGTGAAGCTTGGTTCACTAAAGCTGAAACCCAATACCAAGATCATGATGATGGGCAGCAGGGAGGAGAGTCTGGTGGGTTCCTCTTCCTTCTGCTCTTGTACTAAACAGTATGGTGAACCATTCCACACCTAGGACTGTGATTGGTGAAGCCTGCTTCCAGCTGTTTACCAGAAGCAATGTCACAACAAGCACGGACTTGTATAGTGTTGATGTTTCTAACTTTAGCATGTCAAAGACCTAGGCCTCATAACACCCAATCGTTTTGTTTTGTGAAGGAAGACGTTTTAGCACCTCCCCCGGAGAATGATGACGTTGTCAATGACTTTGACATTGAAGAAGAGGTGATTGAAGTACAGAACAGGTGCAGTAGGACTTTGCAGATCCAAATCATTTATACCGTAGTTTCAGTCATACAAGTAATGAATTGATTCGGCTCCAACTTGGCTTGGCACTCTACGATATGTTTTCTAAGATCACGTAGTCAGTCCAATGTCTTGTTTTAACTTAAAATGCCCTTTTTTGTTTTCTTTAGAGAGGAGAACTTGGCCAAGATAGCCCGCCGTGTGAAAGACTACAAAGTGGAGGGGATGAACCCACCCAGGGAAGGAAAGAGTCTGTTGGTACTAGATGTGGACTACACGTTGTTTGGTGAGTAAGAAGACTATTAAAACTGCACTGGGCACTGCTGTTTGCCTAGTGTGATTTAATTGATTGAATCATTTCACCATTTTCTAAATATGAAACATATTTTCGATTTTTAAGAATGTAGAATATTATTGAAAGATGTTATACTCTTGTCCTTATGCTGTGCTTTTTTCCACACGTTTGAGCATGTTTCTCTGTGATTTGTTTCATTCCAGATCACAAGTCATGTGCCGAGACGGGACAGGAGCTCATGAGGCCTTTTCTCCATGAGTTCCTGACCTCGGCGTATGAGGACTATGACATCGTCATCTGGTGTAAGTACCAAACTGCTTGTTTTGATGTGCAGTTGAAGTTAACTGGCCCTAATTTGTGTTTAATTTGTTCTAGCTGCCACGAGTATGAAGTGGATTGATGCTAAAATGAAAGTAAGTATTCCCTTCTGATAAGTTTTTTTTTTTTTTTATCAGTCTCAATTTGTTGACTCTTCATGGCCAGAAAGAGGCAGTGTTTCCCCAAAAATATTTTTCACAACATGTAAACTTCCATTGAGAGCACTATACACATGCATATTGAGCAGCAATGAGCAGCAATGATTTAATATGTGCTATTGACCTGTAGTATAGAATGTCAGATCAGATGTTGCCTTCCTGTTGTGGTGTATGTCACTGTCTCACGTGCCCTCTGGTTTCTCAGGAGCTGGGAGTGACAGACAACCCTAACTACAAGATCACCTTCATGCTGGACAGTGCAGCCATGATCACCGTGCACACGCCTAAGAGGGGTGTAGTGGAGGTGAGTGGGCCTACACTGGAGCAGACAACCTCCTCAATCCCACTGATTCATGTCCCAGTTGCCTGAACGAACTGTCTCCAGACAGTGTTGTGATGGATGTGTTACAGGTGAAGCCTCTTGGGGTGATATGGGGAAAGTACAGTGAGTTCTACAGCAAGAGGAACACTATCATGTTTGACGACATTGGCAGAAATTTCCTAATGAACCCACAGAACGGACTGAAGGTATGTTCTGCTAGAACTTACATTACATAGATATGTTCTGCTAGAACTTACATTACATAGATATGTTCTGCTAGAACTTACATTACATAGGTATGTTCATACATGGTGTTTCTTTGCTTCACTTGCGGTTGTTTGACACGGCATTTATTACCATTGGAGGTGTGCATTTAACTAGGCAAGTCAGTTAAGAAAAACATCTTATTTACAATGACGTCCTACCAGAAGACCTCCTGTGGGGACGGGGGCTGGCATTTAAAATAAATATTGTGTGTGTGTGTGTGTGACAACCTACATCACGACAAGAGACAACACTACATCAAGAGAGAACTAAGACAACAACAGCACGGCAGCAACAGATGACAACTCAGCATGGTAGCAACACAACATGACAGTAACATGGTAGCAACATGACAATAACATGGTAGCAACACAACATGACAGTAACATGGTAGCAACACAACATGACAATAACATGGTAGCAACACACCATGACAATAACATGGTAGCAACACAACATTACAATAACATGGTAGCAACACAACATGGTAATAACATAGTAGCAACACAACATGGTAATAACATGGTAGCAACACAACATGGTAGCAGCACAAAACAGGGTACAAACATTATTGGGCACAGACAACAACACAAAGGGCAAGAAGGTAGAGACAACAGTACATCACGTGAAGCAGCCACAACTGTCAGTAAGAGTGTCCTTGATTGAGTCTTTGAATGAAGAGATGGAGATAAAACTGTCCAGTTTGAGTGTTTGTTGCAGCTCGTTCCAGTCGCCAGCTACTTTCAATAGTCTTGAGTAAAATGTGCTCCGTTTCTGAGGTCGTGGTACTTTCTGGATGGAGGATAAAAAGGGAGGGCGAGAGACCAGCTCACCCCGTTATGATGAGGGTTTTTTACTCTACAGGTTGATGACCACATTGTCGTCCATCAGTTCAGTTTGATACTTAGAACACATATTGCATTTAGAACGCGTTGCAAAAATGTCACTAAAGGAGAGAACTAGTCAGCTCTCCTCACTGGTTACATGGACAGACGTGTGTATTGACCGAGGTGCTGTGGAATCCACTGGAGCAGGCCAGTAAAATGTCCACACGTGTAATTACACTTCTATGGACCCTGACACTAATTAGAGACTGGCGTAATATTTGCTCAAATGTGATGGCCGGCCATTCTAAGAGACCAGCGTTTGTTTGAGAGTCTGGGCTATTTTAACAAACCTAACGTAATGCTATCGTAGCGCTGTAAGTCCAGCCATCGTTACCACTAAGACCACATTTTGGTTGGGTTTTAAATATCAGCACCAGCGCTGCCTGAATTTGGCGTATGATTTTAAGAACACACCTCAGATATTACCACCCCTCCCTCCACCTCAGATATTACCACCCCTCCCTCCACCTCAGATATTACCACCCCTCCCTCCACCTCAGATATTACCACCCCTCCCACCACCTCAGATATTACCACCCCTCCCACCACCTCAGATATTACCACCCCTCCCACCACCTCAGATATTACCACCCCTCCCACCACCTCAGATATTACCACCCCTCCCACCACCTCAGATATTACCACCCCTCCCACCACCTCAGATATTACCACCCCTCCCTCCACCTCAGATATGACCACCCCTCCCTCCACCTCAGATATTACCACCCCTCCCACCACCTCAGATATTACCACCCCTCCCACCCGCCTCAGATATTACCACCCCTCCCTCCACCTCAGATATTACCACCCCTCCCACCACCTCAGATATTACCACCCCTCCCACCGCCTCAGATATTACCACCCCTCCCACCGCCTCAGATGTTACCACCCCTCCCACCACCTCAGATATTACCACCCCTCCCACCGCCTCAGATATTACCACCCCTCCCTCCACCTCAGATATTACCACCCCTCCCACCACCTCAGATATTACCACCCCTCCCACCACCTCAGATATTACCACCCCTCCCTCCACCTCAGATATTACCACCCCTCCCACCACCTCAGATATTACCACCCCTCCCACCCGCCTCAGATATTACCACCCCTCCCACCACCTCAGATATTACCACCCCTCCCACCACCTCAGATATTACCACCCCTCCCACCACCTCAGATATTACCACCCCTCCCACCACCTCAGATATTACCACCCCTCCCACCGCCTCAGATATTACCACCCCTCCCACCGCCTCAGATATTACCACCCCTCCCACCGCCTCAGATATTACCACCCCTCCCACCGCCTCAGATATTACCACCCCTCCCACCTCAGCACAAGAGTTCCTATAAGAGAGGTACATTACCAATCCTGGGCTAGGGTTGGAAAACAGACGTGTGAAGGCTTTAACAGGTCGATTGCAAACTAGCATGTGTTTTGACAATAGTGATGGCTTAAGGCCAGATGAAAATAGAGCCCTCTGCGTTTTAATGTCAGTTTTTAATAAGTAACCTTACCAAAGCCTCCTTGAGTCTTCAAGTTGTCAGCTGTCATTATGGTGTTAATTTTGACACAACCCATTTTCAATGTCCCCCCCCTTTAGATTCGTCCATTCATGAAAGCGCACTTAAACCGTGAGAAAGACAAAGAGCTCTTCAAACTCTCTCAGTATCTTAAAGAGATTGCCAAACTGGAGGACTTCTCAGGTCTCAACCATAAGCACTGGGAGAGGTAAGGTGACTGATTCTGCAACTAACTTCATCTTAACGTTCGTTTCTGTTGTTTTTCTGCTTCAGTCCTGACCTTTTTCTACTAGATGATCATAACTTTGTGACCATTGCTGTGTTGTGGTGTATGTCTGCAGGTATCGTGCAAAGAAACAAAGCCAGTGAGGGCAATGTTGTGGATGTGTGAAGGGATGGTCATTCCTCAACCAGGAACAGTGCTGGACACTCAAGCCCTCACAAAACTACTACTGCCTGTTTCTGACTGGGAGCTGTTTCCTATTGTTTGGCTTTTTAAAAAACTTCTGTTCTTCCCTCATCCTATGTCTTTCTCTGTTGACTTCAGTCTGGGAGACAGTAAATACTATACACCCGTCAGTACTCAGTTTACATGCAATGGTTTTTATGTTAGGTTTCACCCAATCGTTCTTTCAGATTAGTGACTGTCATCTGTAGCTATGACACTTAACCTCAGAGTTATACGAACATGAGTTTGTTCTGTACTGATAGTGTTCTGTATTCTCTTTCTCTCCTCTTCTCCCTGCGGCTCTCTCCTCTTCCCCCTGCGGCTCTCTCCTCTTCCCCCTGCGGCTCTCTCCTCTTCCCCCTGCGGCTCTCTTCTGGCTCTCTCCTCTCCCCTGACTCTCCCCCTGACTCTCCCCTGACTCTCCCCTCCCCCTGTTGCTCTCCTCTCCCCCTGTTGCTCTCCTCTCCCCCTGTTGCTCTCCCCCTGTTGCTCTCCTCTCCCCTGTTGCTCTCCTCTCCCCCTGTCGCGCTCCTCTCCCCCTGTCGCGCTCCTCTCCCCCTGTCGCGCTCCTCTCCCCCTGTCGCGCTCTCCTCTCCCCCTGTCGCTCTCCTCTCCCCCTGTCGCTCTCCTCTCCCCCTGTCGCGCTCCTCTCCCCCTGTCGCGCTCCTCTCCCCCTGTCGCGCTCCTCTCCCCCTGTCGCTCTCCTCTCCCCCCGTCGCTCTCCTCTCCCCCCGTCGCTCTCGTCTCTCCCCCTGTCTCTCCCCCTGTCTCTCCCCCTGTCTCTCTCCTCTCCCCCTGTCGCTCTCCTCTCCCCCTGTCGCTCCCCCCCCCCCCTGTCGCTCGCCTCTCCCCCGGCTCTCTCCTCTCCTGACTCTCCCCCTGGCTCTCTCCTCTCCGCCTGCGGCTCTCTTCTGGCTCTCTCCTCTTCCCCTGACTCTCCCCCTGGTTCTCTCCTCTCCCCTGCGGCTCTCTTCTGGCTCTCTCCTCTCCCCCTGTCGCTCTCCTCTCTCATTGGCTCTCGCCTCTCCCCCTGGCTCTCTCTCCTGGCTGACTCTCCCCCTGGCTCTCTCTCCTGGACTCTCTCTCTCCTGGCTCTCTCCTCTTCCCCTGACTCTCCCCCTGGCTCTCTCTCCTGGCTCTCTCCTCTTCCCCTGGCTCTCTCTCCTGGCTCTCTCCTCTTCCCCTGACTCTCCCCCTGGCTCTCTCCTCTCCCCCTGCGGCTCTCTTCTGGCCCTCTTCTCTCCCCCTGGCTTGCAGCTCTCTCCTCTATGACAACACCATACCAAGTAGATGTAGTGAAGCTGGCACAGTCACTGAGTGAAGCTGGCACAGTCACTGAGTGAAGCTGGCACAGTCGCTGAGTGTTACCGAGTGCACGGTTTTACACTGAGGTGTATTAGGCCTTTATTAGGAGTGTGACGTCCATATGCTGCTGCTGGTCACAGGTCATTTCAGAAGGAGACAGGTGACGACGTCCATCAGGCAGTCTTTAGTTTTTCCTCATTGTCTGTTGACATCAGCTATGCCTGGAAACCAAATATATCTCTGCACCTGGTTACACTGTGTGTTTATATTATTCATTTGACACAACTTAGATTTCAACTGAACATTTCCTTCATATTCTCAGGCAATTGTTAGGTCCACTGAACCAAACAATAGTTGTTGTAGTGGAGTGACTGATAATAAATGGGGGGGGGGGGGGGGGCAGACTCAGCCCAAGCGCTAGACACTAAAGTCAGATCAGAGTTCTCCGGTGTTATGAGGTTTATTTGTAAATAGAATTGTATATTTTCAGTTGGAAGAAGGGATATGGTTCAGAGCATCGAGTCAGACAGCTTTTTATCCCTTACTAGTTTTCTCTTTTAAAAGGAACAGCAATTCAATATTTGCTTCCATTTGCTTTATCCATTTGGCAGTAACACTAGAGCGTTCATTCTCTCACGCCATCTTGCAGAGTTATGCAATAAGCTGAAGATCAACTGCTATCAGAGGAAACGAATACATGTCGGGGTTTACATAGTTTAAAATATTATCTGTTTTGGATTGTCAAATATTTATTTTACACAGACTTCCTTACAACTTTGTTTTCTTGTAAACAATGTTTTGTTACCTTCTTGTTGGGTATCAAAGGTGAATGTATAAATATGCTTTCAGTTGTTAAATGAAGGTACTATCATTTATTCAACCTTTATTTAACTAGACATGTCAGTTAAGAACAAATTGTTATTTACAATGACATTTAACAAGCTGTGTATATCTACCCTTGCATCCCAGACACTGAAATACACACGTGGATGACTGACAATACTAAATCATGTCTGTTGTTTAAGCAGCAGCACTTAAAACATGTTTTTATTGTTTCTATTTTTTATCTTTGAATGTTAAAACGTACAACCCACCTGCAGTGAATCCGCTCAACATTTACATTACATTGTCATCTAACAGACTCAACCTATTATTGGTTTAGTTGTCGGTTTTGTCATATTGTTACCTCAGTTTTCTTCACAATAACTTGGCTTCCTCATCTTTTACAAATAACGTGGCTTCCTCATCTTTTACAAATAACGTGGCTTCCTCATCTTTTACAAATAACGTGGCTTCCTCATTTTTTACACAACAGGACACAACTAATGTGATGATTTATGTCAGACAACATGAACATGTTTTAACAAGTGGACACTGCTGTGAACATATCCCAACTGTAAATTAAATATTTTCTACAAAAGCTCCTTTTACCAGTCTGATTATTATACAGTCAGTTACATTAGTGTAACCATTGTAAAAAATAAACTCATTCTAGTGCCTCAAAGTAATCATTTAAAAAAATATACAAATGACGATTTTCAGATTCAGATGTATGGCTAACAAATGAGCAGGGGCATGTATCTGCGTGCAGGGCTTTTATTTTTTTCTATCTATTTCATTATTTAGACAAATATTCATGCTACAGTAATGAAACATACAAGATAAATAACATAAATCATGGTTACATTTCAGAACTATTGCAAATTAATAAATAACTTTCCTTACATTCGAATTACAACAATCATAATATACGACATTGCATTTTATACTCTTCGGTATAATGTAAAACCAAATATCTATTCAGTGACGAGACATATTTGGATGTGATGGTTGAAGCTGAGTGATGGTATGTTGTCTGTCATCTGGGTGGGTTTTCCTTTTTACTATGAAGAGAAAGAAATCAGAATTTTCTAGAAACGTCACATTAACTGAAGAATTATGATGAAATAACATGCTATTCAAATGTTATAGGTTGAGCCATCATACCTGTCAATGTTTCTTATGGTGATGCTTTACCCTGTTGTACAAAGACGGTCACAAACCTTTCGTCTATGCACAGTTTAGCACTGAAAGTTTGACACTCCTAAACTTCTCACAAAGCTGTGTATTAGAGCTAATCAAATGTTATTTGTCCAATGCGCTGAATACAACAGGTTTAGACCTTACAGTGAACTTCTTCCTTACAAGCCCTTAACCAACAAGGCAGTTTTAAGAAAACTAAACGTTGTAAGAAAGTATTTACTAAAACAAACTGAAGAAAGAAATAAAGCAAATGAAAAAGCTAGAGAGCTGGTGAAAAAGCTAGAGAGCTAGTGAAAAAGCTAGAGAGCTGGTGAAAAAGCTAGAGAGCTGGTGAAAAAGCTAGAGAGCTGGTGAAAAAGCTAGAGAGCTGGTGAAAAAGCTAGAGAGCTGGTGAAAAAGCTAGAGAGCTGGTGAAACAGCTAGAGAGCTGGTGAAAAAGCTAGAGAGCTGGTGAAAAAGCTAGAGAGCTGGTGAAAAAGCTAGAGAGCTGGTGAAAGAGCTAGAGAGCTGGTGAAAAAGCTAGAGAGCTGGTGAAAACGCTAGAGAGCTAGAGAAAAAGCTAGAGAGCTAGAGAAAAAGCTAGAGAGCTAGAGAGCTGGTGAAAAAGCTAGAGAGCTGGTGAAAAAGCTAGAGAGCTAGAGAGCTGGTGAAAAAGCTAGAGAGCTGGTGAAACAACTAGAGAGCTGGTGAAAAAGCTAGAGAGCTAGTGGAAAAGCTAGAGAGCTGGTGAAAACGCTAGAGAGCTAGAGAAAAAGCTAGAGAGCTGGTGAAAACGCTAGAGAGCTAGAGAAAAAGCTAGAGAGCTAGAGAAAAAGCTAGAGAGCTAGAGAAAAAGCTAGAGCTAGTGAAAACGCTAGAGAGCTAGTGAAAAAGCTAGAGAGCTAGAGAGCTGGTGAAAAAGCTAGAGAGCTGGTGAAAAAGACGACTCACTCGTAATCGGTCCACTGACACCAGGGACGGTCAACCAGTTCATCCTTCGCCCGCAGGCAGAAACGATACCTCTTGGAGCTGTGAACGACGGTTAACTTCGTTTCTTTGGTTTCCTTTAGAAGGAGCTATATATCAAGAGAGGAGAGAGGGTACCCTCATCTTAGAATTTCATCCCTGGTGACAATGTTCTTCTACACATTAATACATGTATGAAGTCACAATTACAGAGTACCATGTTGTAAAAGTAATGATTGTAAAGATTGACATAGTATCACAGACTAGATTAAATGGTTAATCAAGACATCATCACAAATCGAGATATTGATGATTTCAAGAACAAAATTGTTGTATAAAAATGGGCTTATACCTGTTTTTCAGAGTCACAGCTTTCCCTGGCGTGGACCACTTTGACCTGGAATGTGAGGGGGTAGTAAGAGCATGGGAGGCTCCACGTGGCAGGGTACCCCCATTGAAAGGTGTTCCCCTCCACCTTGGTGATGTGGATCTTGTCTGTCTCCACTGACGAGGGAGAGAAGGAGACCAGACAGAACCAATATTACTGAAGGTTCAAATTGGATGAAGCGGTGACCATATGAATCCCATGATGTACTACACAACAGAAAGCATGTCTACATGAAACAAGGATGGAATGAGATGTGGGGTATATTAACCTGAATGATGTGACGATGCTAATTCCAGTGAATGAGTGTGGAGGACATGTTTTCCTTGGCCTTACTGTACCTATTTCTCGTATGTAGAACGGTGTAACGGTGTAGTCCTCTAGGAGGTAGTTGCTCCTGAAGTAGACGGTCAGGTCGATACGAGACACCTCCTCAGCAAAGGAACAGCTGTCCAGGTCCTCACAGGTCAAACCTGCACCATCACTGTGAACGGAGCAGGAGAAGTTTCTGCCAGAGAACCTGGATGAGGGACACAAATCTCCTGGTTAGCCTTGGGACTTCTCACTCTCTGAAAGAAGACTCATTTTCAAACATAACAACAAATCAAAAGCTCTTCGGAGACGGAGAGTCCGTGGAGACTCAACGGAGAGTCAGTGGAGAGTCCGTGGAGAATCAAGGGAGAGTCAACGGAGAGTCAGTGGAGAGTCAATGGAGAGTCAGTGGAGAGTCAATGGAGAGTCAGTAGAGAGTCCGTGGAGAGTCAATGGAGAGTCATTGGAGAGTCAATGGATAGTCATTGGAGAGTCAGTAGAGAGTCAACAGAGAGTCAGTAGAGAGTCAACGGAGAGTCAGTACAGAGTCAGTAGAGAGTCAACGGAGAGTCAGTAGAGAGTCAACGGAGAGTCAGTGGAGAGTGGAGAGTCAGTAGAGAGTCAACGGAGAGTCAGTAGAGAGTCAACGGAGAGTCAGTAGATAGTCAACGGAGAGTCAGTGGAGAGTCAGTAGAGAGTCAACGGAGAGTCAGTAGAGAGTCAACGGAGAGTCAGTGGAGAGTCAGTGGAGAGAGCGTTTGCACTGTTGTAGTATTAACTTCGACTAGCATCACTCCTGCGACAAGATCAAATAATGTAACCATCAGTACATGAGATCAGCCCATTGGTCATACGTATTTAATCTACTGTATGTTTGATGACTTACTGTCCTACTTGGACCAGAGCAACAACAGCTGACGTCCGATAGGTGGTCTTCTTCCAAAAGCAATGAAATGTTCCATTGTAATTTTTTGCCAAACATCTTATGTACTCTGGGTAAAAAGAGAAACAGAATGAGAGAGGGTGGAATCTCTCTCACGCACACACACACACGCACACACACGCACACACACACACGCGCACACACAAACACACACACGCGCACACACAAACACACACACACACACACCACACACACACACACCATTCTCATCTGCATCATGTGACTTCTCCAGGATGCGTCTCGTTCTGTTGGGCGATGGTATGTCCTGCACCAGCACCAGAGTGTGGTTGAGGTAGTCTCCAGCAGCGTTGTGGCAGCTGTAGTTCGCTCCCATCATCTCCTCAACTTTCACCTGGATCTGGTTCCCTTGTCCTTCACGCTCACTGTCCTTCATCCAGATCACCTCTGTGTCCTGATAGGAGTCCCCACAGAGCAGAGGGACCTGCGTCTCAGTGAAGATCCTCAGATCCACCTTCACCACCTTCACTGGGAACCACATGGACACCACTCTTTTTAGTACATTGTTCATGTCGAACGTTTGTTTTACACAAATGTTTGAATTTCATTAATCTCCCGACATAGGAATATTATGACAGCGTAAGTTATTCAACCAGAAGTAGATAGTGTATATGTCAAGAGGAGAAGATGGGTAAAGATAAGATTATATATAGCCTGAAACATTCACCATTTGGCATGAGAGTCTCGATGGTCTCTGTCTCATACTGGCTGCTTGATACCACGTGAAGGATGAGACACAGGACATGGTGTAGTAACATGTTCATCTGGCAGACAGACAAAACAACAACAGTACTTTAAAAGTTCATGTCTATGTATTGTATCTAAATGTTAATGACCGTTCTCCCGAACCAGACAAAGTTAAATAGACTTTAATCAACCAGGTTATACTGTAGAAGTATGTCATTTCTTACCTTGATAATGAGATGTGAGCAGAGTGTTTCTCCTGGCTGTAGTATTGTCAGGTGGACCCAGGCAGTATTTATAGATCAGTGGAACAGAAGTGAATCCTGACAAGGAAGAGGAACTGATCACCTATCAGTCTAAATGATGATCGGTGTGTTTGAGAATGTATAGTCAGTTAAGGTAAGCACTAGACTGCTGAATGGAAGGCCCTGTTTTCTGTGGAATGGTGACTGATGTCACTACCAATGTAGTGGTGATGCAATCCAGAAATCAGCTAATGACCTGGTCACAAGTCCCGTGACATCAGCAGTGGTATGGGGGAACTCATTCCCACTTTGGTCTAAGATGGACAGGAGAGCATTGTGATGTGTGGTTAGGGTTCCACGTGGTTCAGTATAAAATATGTGTGCACACTTAAATCCCCTAAATACATTTCACTAGAGCAGGATTCAGGAAGCATGTGCTTTTTCTTTTTAATTTCTGCATGAGCTGTCCTTCCTTATAATGAAAATATGAATGAAAGTCAGTTCTTTCCTGAGGGAAATGTGCTTTGTCAGCACATACAAAACCTCTATTGACCTCTGCTCTGCTATACAGTACTGAAGCGTGAATACATCATCCCAATATCCCACACTAGTTTCTCTTTCTGAAGGGGCATGACTTGGTTCTTACTGTGGGCTACATCCATAGGCTACATTAACCAGGTAGGCCAGTTGAGAACAAGTTCTCATTTACAACTGCGACCTGGCCAAGATAAAGCAAAGCAGTTCGACACAAACAACAACACAGAGTTACACATGGAGTAAAACAAACATACAGTCAATAACACAATTTTAAAAAGTCTATATACAGTGTGTGCAAATGGAGTAAGGAGGTAAGGCAATAAAAAGGCCAATAGTAGCGAAGTAATTACAATTTAGCAAATGAACACTGGAGTGAAAGATGTGCAGATGAGGACGTGCAAGTAGAAATACTGGTGTGCAAAAGAGCAACAAAAAAAGTAAATGAAAACAATATGGTGATGAGGTATGTAGTTGCCTAGCTGTGCCATATAACACGACAGGTTTACACCCAGACTTTAGGGAACATTTGTGTGAATTGAGGTTAGGATAGCAACCCAGGAAGTAGAACACTGAGACCAAGCAATACAAAGAGACTAAAGGGAACTGGAAATGGGTGGGTTGAAGTGAGAATCATGTGCCTACCTAGTATCTACCAACACTTGAGTCGTGTAGTCTGCATTAGGGAACTTTGTCTTTGTGGAGGGGGTTCCTAGATGTGTAGCTGATAGCTGTATATAGTACATTTGTAACTATACATGCGAGTGAGAATTCATAGATTGTGAGGAAAAAGTGGAAGTAGGTAAAGAGTGTGAAAGTGGATTGGGAAAGCGGATTGCCATTCAGGGGTTTACTGTACCACAGGTGGAAAACCTCAGTCTAAATGTCCAATTTCTGAAAGACTATTTTCAGGGATTTCCACAAAATGAATTGTCCTTTAATATATTTAATACATGTTTGATGGAGAATGAATCAAATCTACATTACCACTCAGTTCCCCTTCAGTTCCCCCTCATCTATCAAACTCTTTAGTCACATAGCTCTCACATGGGTTACATCAGCAAGGGATACTGGTTACAAAGATTCCACATCCACACTGATAATATCTCAAATGTGTTCATTTTAGTTTTCTTCACTTAAACACGCTTTTGTGTGATTTATTTTTGAATATCTTATCCAGTGACATTCACCCATTTGGAGTCGAATTAACTTAATCTGAGTTTGTGTTATTACAGTAAAGATCCCTGACAAATAAAATCGTAATTGTTTCATAAAACAAGCTGGGGAATTAATCTCACTCTGTGCTTCCTTTGACTCTTCCATTATGGCTCTATGTTGGAACAATTTTGGCTCTATGTTGGAACCATTATGGCTCTATGTTGGAACAATTTTGGCTCTATGTTGGAACCATTATGGCTCTATGTTGGAACCATTTTGGCTCTATGTTGGAACCATTATGGCTCTATGTTGGAACCATTATGGCTCTATGTTGGAACCATTTTGGCTGTTGGAACCGTTTTGGCTCTATGTTGGAACCATTTTGGCTGTATGTTGGAACCATTATGGCTCTATGTTGGAACCATTATGGCTGTATGTTGGAACCATTATGGCTGTATGTTGGAACCATTATGGCTCTATGTTGGAACCATTATGGCTGTATGTTGGAACCATTATGGCTCTATGCTGGAACCGTTTTGGCTCTATGTTGGAACCATTTTGGATGTATGTTGGAACCATTTTGGCTGTATGTTGGAACCATTATGGCTCTATGTTAGAACCATTTTGGCTGTATGTTGGAACCATTATGGCTCTATGTTGGAACCATTTTGGCTCTATGTTGGAACCATTTTGGCTCTATGTTGGAACCATTTTGGCTCTATGTTGGAACCATTATGGCTCTATGTTGGAACCATTATGGCTCTATGTTAGAACCGTTTTGGCTCTATGTTGGAACCGTTTTGGCTCTATGTTGGAACCGTTTTGGCTCTATGTTGGAACCATTTTGGCTCTATGTTGGAACCATTTTGGCTCTATGTTGGAACCATTTTGGCTCTATGTTGGAACCGTTTTGGCTCTATGTTGGAACCGTTTTGGCTCTATGTTGGAACCATTTTGGCTCTATGTTGGAACCGTTTTGGCTCTATGTTGGAACCATTTTGGCTCTATGTTGGAACCATTTTGGCTCTATGTTGGAACCATTTTGGCTCTATGTTAGAACCATTAGGATGCAGGGTAGAGATCAGTAGCAGCAGTAGAATCCTCCCCCAGATGAGATGGCCTACTAATTAGCCTAGCGTTGGAATGTTGATTAGATATGGCATCCGTTTACAGAGGAGTGGATTACACCATCAGACTAATTGCAAGGGAGAGGCGAGCTGAGAGCATTATAATCTTTCCCAATGATTTCCTCTGAGGTGTCCCTGTAGCTGTCAGAGGGCCTCTCTCAATGTCATACAATCCAATTAATGTCACATTTGATAAATTCATAATAACAGACTACATTGTTCGGCTTCATATAGCCATATTCAGGGACATGATTGTTATGTATTTGACCTGCCGCCCCATTGTTGCAGAGGTGTCATATGGGGTGAATGTGTTGTGGCACGTGTTGTTTTGGGTCTCCTGAGAAATATAAAATTGTTTTAATTGTGAGCTCAACACCCCTGACTGTACACTGAGTGTGCAAAACATTAGGAATGTGTTCGTAATATTGAGTTGCAACCCCTTTGCCCTCAGAACAGCCTCAATTCGTCAGGCCACAGACTTTACAACGTGTAGAAAGCGTTCCACAGGGATGCTGGCCCATGTTGACTCCAATGCTTCACACAGTTGTGTCAAATTGGTTGGATGTGGATCTTGATACACAAGGGAAACTGTTGAGCATGAAAAACCCAGCAGCGTTGCAGTTCTTGACACACTCAAACCAGTGTCCCTGGCACCTATTACCATACCAGTAGACATAAACAACAGGTGTGGAGCCAGTGGAGGCTGCTGAGAGGAGGACGGCTCGTACTGGAACGAAGTTCCAACATACAGCCAAAATGGTTCTAACATAGAGCCAAAATGGTTCCAACATAGAGCCAAAATGGTTCTAACATAGAGCCAAAATGGTTCCAACATAGAGCCAAAATGGTTCTAACATAGAGCCATAATGGTTCCAACATAGAGCCAAAATGGTTCTAACATAGAGCCAAAATGGTTCTAACATAGAGCCATAATGGTTCTAACATAGAGCCAAAATGGTTCCAACATAGACCCAAAATGGTTCCAACATAGAGCCAAAATGGTTCTAACATAGAGACAAAATGGTTCCAACATAGACCCAAAATGGTTCCAACATAGAGCCAAAATGGTTCTAACATAGAGCCAAAATGGTTCCAACATAGACCCAAAATGGTTCCAACATAGAGCCAAAATGGTTCTAACATAGAGACATAATGGTTCCAACATAGAGCCATAATGGTTCTAACATAGAGCCATAATGGTTCTAACATAGAGACATAATGGTTCTAACATAGAGACATAATGGTTCTAACATAGAGACATAATGGTTCCAACATAGAGCCATACTGGTTCCAACATAGAGCCATAATGGTTCCAACATAGAGCCATACTGGTTCCAACATAGAGCCATACTGGTTCCAACATAGAGCCATAATGGTTCCAACATAGAGCCATACTGGTTCCAACATAGAGCCATAATGGTTCCAACATAGAGCCATAATGGTTCCAACATAGAGCCATAATGGTTCCAACATAGAGCCATACTGGTTCCAACATAGAGCCATAATGGTTCCAACATAGAGCCATACTGGTTCCAACATAGAGCCATACTGGTTCCAACATAGAGCCATAATGGTTCCAACATAGAGACATAATGGTTCCAACATACAACATACACATGGAAACCATGTGTTTGATGTATTTGATACCATTCCACCTATTCCGCTCCAGATATTACCACGAGCCTGTCCTCCCCAATTAAGAAGCCACCAACCTCCTGTGTACCATACTCTGTTCAAAGACACTTAAATATTTTGTCTTGCCCATTCACCCTCTGGATGGCACACATACAAAATCCTTCTTTAACCTGTCACTTTCCCTTTATCTACACTGATTGAAGTGGATTTAACCGGTGACATCAATAAGGAATCATAGTTTTCACCTGGTCAGGCTATGTCATGGAAGGAGCAGGTGTTCCTAATGTTTAGTGCACTCAGTGTAAGTATGTACCAGATGATTTATACATACACTAGATGGATAACAGGGGGCGCTGTTTTGAAGCCACTGCACCTCCATCTTGGCACTCCCCCACCGTTGTGAAAAAATATTCTGGAAGCTCTATAAATGCATTTATTAATGTTTACATTTGTTTTTGCCACGTTTAATCTATCACAGACAACTGAACTTTAAAACTATATTATGTGAGCTAAATTGAAAGTTCTAATGTTTCTGTCCCCACTACAAAAAAATACATGCCATTTTGTCCTTGAAACATTTACTTGAAATACTGTAGAATTCCATTCATTCCTATGGAGCACTGCTCCTACTGGGGAGTACCAATATGGCCGACCGTTGGCTTCAAAGCCTCTTAATGGCCAATACATAGCATCAGCAATCCAGGGCTTATTTATTGTACATCATTGGTATGTGCCAGTACAACGTGAAAAAAAACCATAATCATTGACGAGAACAAACTTCCAACAATATTGCTTAATATAAAAAAAAACGGTTTTTTTTTACATCCTTGCATTTTGTGAACTAATACTCACACTTTCTTTCCCCGCTAGCACTGACTTTGCTGATAGCTACTTTACTTACTATGTCCCATCTAGCTCTCTTAAGATGAATGCCCTCAGTCGCTCTGGATACGAGTTAAATGACTGAAATGTAAATGTAATATCAGATCATGTTCTCTGATTTTCCCTCCACCAATACATCCTATCAGGCTTTCACGTGGGCAGGGGAAATTCCTGAATGCATTTCATCTGACAAATAATAGGATGTATTTATAAAGTATGAAAATATTATGAGGGCAGGGGTTCACAAGCTAAACAACTGATAATTTATAGCTGACAGCTGAGTTCCTCTTGCAGGAAATTACCTGACCTTATTACTGTAAACGATCAAACATACAGTGCCTTACAGTGCCTCCCTTGAACTTTGCAACCTTTTGCCACATTTCAGGCTTCAAACATAAAGATATAAAACTGTATTTTTTTGTGAAGAATCAACAACAAGTGGGACACAATCATGAAGTGGAACGACATTTATTGGATATTTCAAACTTTTTTAACAAATCAAAAACTGAAACGCCACCTTTTGCTGTGATTACAGCTGTAAGTCGCTTGGGGTATGTCTCTATCAGTTTTGCACATCGAGAGACATTTTTTTCCCATTCCTCCTTGCAAAACAGCTCGAGCTCAGTGAGGTTGGATGGAGAGCATTTGTGAACAGCAGTTTTCAGTTCTTTCCACAGATTCTCGATTGGATTCAGGTCTGGACTTTGACTTGGCCATTCTAACACCTGGATATGTTTATTTTTGAACCATTCCATTGTAGATTTTGCTTTATGTTTTGGATCATTGTCTTGTTGGAAGACAAATTTCCGTCCCAGTCTCAGGTCTTTTGCAGACTTCATCAGGTTTTCTTCCAGAATGGTCCTGTATTTGGCTCCATCCATCTTCCTATCAATTTTAACCATCTTCCCTGTCCCTGCTGAAGAAAAGCAGGCCCAAACCATGATGCTGCCACCACCATGTTTGACAGTGGGGATGGTGTGTTCAGGGTGATGAGCTGTGTTGCTTTTACGCCAAACATAACGTTTTGCATTGTTGCCAAAAAGTTCAATTTTGGTTTCATCTGACCAGAGCACCTTCTTCCACATGTTTGGTGTGTCTCCCAGGTGGCTTGTGGCAAACTTTAAACAACACTTTTTATGGATATCTTTAAGAAATGGCTTTCTTCTTGCCACTCTTCCATAAAGGCCAGATTTGTGCAATATACGACTGATTGTTGTCCTATGGACAGAGTCTCCCACCTCAGCTGTAGATCTCTGCAGTTCATCCAGAGTGATCATGGGCCTCTTGGCTGCATCTCTGATCAGTCTTCTCCTTGTATGAGCTGAAAGGTTAGAGGGACGGCCAGGTCTTGGTAGATTTGCAGTGGTCTGATACTCCTTCCATTTCAATATTATCGCTTGCACAGTGCTCCTTGGGATGTTTAAAGCTTGGGAAATCTTTTTGTCTCCAAATCCGGCTTTAAACTTCTTCACAACAGTATCTCGGACCTGCCTGGTGTGTTCCTTGTTCTTCATGATGCTCTCTGCGCTTTTAACGGACCTCTGAGACTATCACAGTGCAGGTGCATTTATACGGAGACTTGATTACACACAGGTGGATTGTATTTATCATCATTAGTCATTTAGGTCAACATTGGATCATTCAGAGATCCTCACTGAACTTCTGGAGAGAGTTTGCTGCACTGAAAGTAAAGGGGTTGAATAATTTTGCACGCCCAATTTTTCAGTCTTTGATTTGTTAAAAAAGTTTGAAATATCCAATAAATGTCGTTCTACTTCATGATTGTGTCCCACTTGTTGTTGATTCTTCACAAAAAAATACAGTTTTATATCTTTATGTTTGAAGCCTGAAATGTCGCAAAAGGTCGCAAAGTTCAAGGGGGCCGAATACTTTCGCAAGGCACTGTAAGCCAGTTAGATTTGTAAACAGTTTGGTATAGTTTAAACCTTTTTTTAATATCCAGAATTACAGTGCTTTCAGAAAGTATTCCGACCCCTTGAGTTTTTCCACATTTTGTTACGTTACAGCCTTATTCTAAAATTGATTATATAGTTTTTTTCCCCCTCATCAATCTACACACAATACCCCATAATGACAAAGCAAACAGGTTGTAGAAATGTTTGACCAAATAACATTTAAAATAAACTGAAATATCACATTTACATTAGTATTCAGACCCATTGTTGAAGCAACTTTGGCAGATATCTGCAGATCATCTCAAGCTCTGTCAGGTTGGATGGGGAGTGTCGCTGCACAGCTATTTTCAGGTCTCTCCAGAGATGTTTGATCGGGTTCAAGTCCGGATCTCTGGCTGGGCCACTCAAGGACATTCAGACTTGTCCCGAAGCCACTCTTGTGTTGTCTTGGCTGTGTGCTTAGGGTCATTGTTCTGTTGGAAGATGAACCTTCGCCCCAGTCTGAGGTGCTGAGTGCTCTGGAGCAGGTTTTCATCAAGGATCTCTGTACTTCGTTCCTTTCCTCTTTCCCTCGATCCTGACTAGTCTTCCAGTCCCTGCAGCTGAAAAACATTCCCACAGCATGATGCTGCCACCACCATGTTTCACCGTAGGGATGGTGCCAGGTTTACTCCACATGTGACACTTGGCATTCAGGCCAAAGAGTTCAATCTAGGTTTCATTAGAACAGAAAATCTTGTTTCTCATGGTCTGAGAGTCCTTTAGGTGCCTTTTGGCAAACTCCAAGCGGGCAGTCATGTGCCTTTTACTGAGGAGTGGCTTCTGTCTGTCCACTCTACCATAAAGGCCTGATTGGTGTCGTGCTGCAGAGGTGGTTGTCTTTCCGGAAGGTTTTCCCATCTCCACAGAGGAACTCTGGAGCTTTGTCAGGCTGACCATCGGGTTCTTGGTCACCTCTCTGACCAAGGCCCTTCTCCCATGATTTTTCAGTTTAGCCGGGCGGCCAGCTCTAGGAAGAGTCTTGGTGTTTCCAAACTTCTTCCATTTAAGAATGATGGAGGCCACTGTGTTCTTGGGAACCTTAAATGCTGCAGACATTTTTTGGTACCCTTCCCCAGATCTGTGCCTCAACCCAATCCTGTCTCGGAGCTCTACAGACAATTCCTTCGACCTCATGGCTTGTTTTTTGCTCTGACATTCACTGTCAACTGTGGGACATTATATAGACAGGTGTGTGCCTTTCCAAATCATGTCCAATCAATTTAATTTACCACATGTGGACTCCAATCAAGTTGTAGAAACATGGAAATTGGATGCACCGGAGCTCAATTTCGAGTCTCATAGCAAAGGGTCTGAATACTTATGTAAATATATTTAAATTATGATTATTTTTTTAAATACATTTGTGTATTGTGTAAACATGCAGACTATTTAGTCTTCCCAACATGGACAAAAGGTCCATCTCTCTCTACAGTGATGCAAAAAAAGGATGTATTCTGTCAGCAGATGAGAGGAAATATGGAACTACGCTCACAAAGCTGCTTCCCTGTTTTTCATTGTCTTTCCAAAGGGTGGAAACCCCACAAAGGAAGTGTAGAGCTCGTCTTCCTCCTCTGCTGCAGACATCCTGCACAGCCAACATCCTGTAAAGCCACAACAACACAATGCCAGTGTGCTTTGACTCTGAACCCCAAATAGGGGTCATGGTCAGTAGGTACGAAACAGGAGAAAAATATATATGTTTTGTTCCTTCTGAACATGACTGTTGTTTTTATTTTACCTTTATTTAATTAGGCAAGTCAGTTAAGAACAAATTCTTATTTTCAATGACAGCCTAGGAACAGTGGTGTTAACTGCCTGTTCAGGAGCAGAACAACAGACTTGTACCTTTTCAGCTTGGGGATTTGAACTTGCAACCTTTCGGTTAGTCCAACACTCTAACCACTAGGCTACCCTGCCGCCCCTACCCTGATGTTCTTCACATCTGTGTTGGTATAGAATCTATAGATAGATTCATAGCCGAGGGAAGTAGGGGTACTGACACCCTCTGAAAAATCACAATTAAAACATATATAGTATATAATTATTTTTACAAAAGTAGTGCACTGTAATAGTCCTATATCAGCAGATATATCCATCTATAGCACCAGCGCGGGCAAAAAATATATGTCCCCCCCACTCCCCATTGGCGAAATAAATGACAGCACCCCCACCCCCAATACTACTTCCCTACTTCTATGGTAATCAACGTGTTTTTAAATGTACAGAAACCTCTGTATGGGACAGGTTATACTACTGCTAGTTCACTTTGCCATTCCATTTATTCTGCTTTTCCTTCCTGACTGAAACCCCAGCGCCACTTCTATTCCCATCAACTGGTCCAATGAAATGAGAGAGACACAGAAATTGTGGCGTACAAATGTTGGTCAATTTAATTAAAAACATTCTATTTCATCAAAATATGCAACTGGGTTTCTGAAATTCATTGTTTGTTCCTCATGAATACGTCTCAATGTACCTTAAAAACACACACTCAAACACACCGCGAGAGATGCAGAGGAAGTCAGTGTGAACAGCTGCTGGAGTAAAGGTCAAGACGACTGGTGTGACTTAGTCTGTCCACGGTACAACCCCTAGAGTCCTGCTAAGGTTGTAACCCCTTCTATGTTATAAGGTCTGACTCTTGTCACCAGAACATATTGAACACACCCTCTCAAACATGCAGTACACTCTCTCTGTCTCTCTCTCGGTTTCTGTCTCTGTCTCTCTCTCTCTCTTACACACACACAAATGATTACGCAATGCTAAATACATTGCTCTGATAAGTATCTTAAAGTACAGTGAAGCAGAATTTCTAAACATTAATGTCATTAAAAACTTTGCAATGGACACTTCATCCCAGCACATTCAGTTTGTACAACATTACAGTTTTTTAAGTTCTGCGGAAACCTCCGGTAGTTCATCTTAAGATAATATCAGGTATGAATAGACAACAGGAGGGTGAAAGTGTCACGTTTACATAATGGGATGTTTACTGGGGAATGAGAAGGGAACTAATCTGACGCAGTGACGGTCTACTAACTTCACTAACCAAGATCACAACTAAAAGGTAGGCTCCCGGGGGAGGTAGGCTCCCGGGGGAGGAAGGCTCCCGGGGGAGGAAGGCTCCCGGGGGAGGATGGCTCCCGGGGGAGGAAGGCTCCCGGGGGAGAAAAGCTCCCGAGTGAGGAAGGCTCCCGGGGGAGGAAGGCTCCCGAGGGAGGACGAGTTGACTGGCAGAGCTACATGTAACGTCTGCAGAAAGAGGCTACAGGTCAGGTCAAGGCTACTACGGGGGGGGGGGGGGGGGTTAATAGAAGGACTGACAGCTGGCTGACTAGAAGCTACAGAGGAGATGGAGAACAGGCAGGGGGTTCTGGAACATGGTTTGTAACAACATGGGCTGTTACTGTATATTCCTATAGTTTCCTCAGATCTTATTTTTTGGTTGTTCAGTTTCCACTAAAAACAAGACAAGTTTTTTTTAAAGAGTTTTTGTAAAAGGTAGATTTTTGAAATGCCAGGTTAGCAGGTGTTCCTGTCCTGTGGTGGAGTCTCTTGCTGCTCCTGGTTGGTTGTCTTCAGTCACGGAGGCGGAGTCCTCCTGCTCTGGCTGAGGCACAGAGACACCCCTGCTGCTATCCCAGCATGCCTTGCAGAAACACCTCCCTGTCTCGTGGAGGAGCGAGGAGAAGAGAGAGGGAGGGCACACAGCTTAACAAACCCTCACACAACTCTAAACAAACACTTTACATGACCACCTAGCTCGGCTCGGTTCTCCAGAACTGTTCCTTCATCTGCTCAGACACGTGTCTGCCTCACAACCGCACCCAAATCTCCACTTGTCAAAAGCTGGTCTTCCCTTGGTGGTCTGTCTTTTCCTGCATGCGTGCCCTCTCCAGGTGCCAGGCACTAGTTCTCTACGGGCGTGGGGTCCTGGGGCAGTGTGGCGGGCATGGACGTGGGTGTGGTTGGTGTGGGGGCGGGAGGTGCCTGGGTGGGCAGGGGGGCGGGCGGCTGGCTGATGATCACCTGCACCACGTAGTCCCTGGAGATCTTCAGCTCCTCCAGCTTCATCTTGTCTGTGAGCGGCCGGCCTGAGAAGAACCAGCGCTGGGTGGCCGCCGCCACGCCCTCCACCGCCTGCAGCTGCCGCTTCATGTGCTGCACCGTGTCCGTGGTCCTCACCGCCAGGCGCAGGTCCCGGCCCGTAGACAGACGCAGGCGTAGCTGGCACTCCTGGCCCTCGCTGGGGGGGGGCTCGCTGACCTCAAGGCTCTCAAGGTCACTCTTCTCCTCGATCATGTTGACGGGTGGGGACAGGCAGTAGACTGGCAGCTGGTAGCGATTCCCCAGCTCATCATAGCACTCCGTCAGCGCGCCTGCAGGGACACACACAGAGGGACAGAGGAACAAAGTCAATCACTAAACAGGACAGACCAATGACATCTGGTTAATTACTCAGTCTGACCGTCTAGTCATTTCAATAGAATTCCACTATATTCAGGTCTGTCTACTACCTCTGCTCTGACTCTCAATCTCTCTCTCTCTGCTCTTATTTCTACACATATCATGCCATTACTCTTTTATATGTTCATCTTGATGGAATGTTGACTAGATGGATAGAATAGAGAGAGAATAGACAGAGAGAGAGAGAGAGAGAGAGGGGAGAGAATAGACAGAGAGAGAGGAGAGAGAGAGAGAGGGGAGAGAATAGACAGAGAGAGAAAGAGAGAGAGAGAGAGGGGGGAGAGAATAGACAGAGAGAGAGGAGAGAGAGAGAGAGGGGGGAGAGAATCGACAGAGAGAGAGAATAGACAGAGAGAGAGGAGAGAGAGAGAGGGGAGAGAATAGACAGAGAGAGAGGAGAGAGAGAGAGAGGGGAGAGAATAGACAGAGAGAGAGAGAGAGAGGGGGGAGAGAATAGACAGAGAGAGAGAGAGAGAGAGAGAGAGGGGGGAGAGAATCGACAGAGAGAGAGAATAGACAGAGAGAATAGAGAGAATAGACAGCGAGAATAGACAGAGAATAGACAGAGAGAATAGACAGAGAGAATAGATATAATAGACAGAGAGAATAGACAGAGAGAGAGGAGAGAGAGAGAGAGGGGAGAGAATAGACAGAGAGAGGAGAGAGAGAGAGAGAGGGGGGAGAGAATAGACAGAGAGAGAGGAGAGAGAGAGAGAGGGGAGAGAATAGACAGAGAGAGAGGAGAGAGAGAGAGAGGGGGGAGAGAATCGACAGAGAGAGAGGAGAGAGAGAGAGAGAGAGGGGAGAGAATAGACAGAGAGAGAGAGAGATGGAGGGGAGAGAATAGACAGAGAGAGAGAGAATAGACAGAGAGAATAGCGAGAATAGACAGAATAGACAGAGAATAGACAGAGATATTGACAGAGAGAATAGAGAGAAGAGAGAGAGAATACAGAGAGAGAATAGAGAAAATAGACAGAGAGAATATATAGAATAGACAGAGATATTGACAGAGAGAATAGAGAGAATAGAGAGAGAGAATAGACAGAGAATAGAGAGAATACATAGAGAGGAGAGAGAATAGAGAGGAGAGAGGAAGAATATAGAGAGAAGGAGAGATAATAGAGAGAGAATAGAGAGAAAGAATAGAGAGGAGAGAATAGAGAGAAAGAATAGAGAGGAGAGAATATAGAGAAAGAATAGAGAGAAAAGAGAGAATAGAGAGAAGAGAGAGAATAGAGAGAGAATATAGAGAAGAGAGAGAGAATATAGAGAAAGAATAGAGAAGAGAGAATATAGAGAAAGAATAGAGAGAAGAGAGAGAATAGAGAGAAGAGAGAGAATAGAGAGAGAATATAGAGAAAGAATAGAGAAGAGAGAGAATAGAGAGAAGAGAGAGAATAGAGAGAGAATAGAGAGAAAGAATAGAGAGGAGAGAGAGAATAGAGAGAAGAGAGAGAATAGAGAGAGAATATAGAGAAAGAATAGAGAAGAGAGAGAATAGAGAGAAGAGAGAGAGAATAGAGAGAAAGAATAGAGAGAAGAGAGAGAATAGAGAAAGAATAGAGAGAAGAGAGAGAATAGAGAGAGATAGAGGAAGAATAGAGAGAGAAGGAGAGATAATAGAGAGAGGAGGGAGAATAGAGAGAAGGAGAGAGAGAACAGAGAGGAGATAGGGAGAATAGAGAGAGATGGAGGGAGAAAAGAGAAGGAGAAAGGGAGAATAGAGGAGAGAATAGAGAGAGATGGAGGGAGAATAGAGAAAAGAAAGGGAGAATAGAGGAGAGAGAATAGAGAGAGAGATGGAGGGAGAATAGAGGGAAGGAGAGAGAATAGAGAGAGAGAACAGAGAGGAGGGAGAAGAGAGGAGAGAGAATAAAGAGAGGAGGGAGAATAGAAAGGAGGATGTTTCACTGACCTATGACACGGGAACACACTTGTCATTGACTCATCTCTACTCTCTATTTGTGTGGTATTCAGGAAGGATGAGGGAGTAGCGGTTTCATGCTGTCTGTTCGTCACACTACACCTGTTACACCACAACACGACGACTCTGTGGTTTCACTGTCTGTCCGCAGAGGAACAATGACAGAATTGTGGTAATAAAATGTGTGTTGGTGATGTGATATGGATTGACAGAAGTCTTTTAGAGAATAGGCCAGTCCTGTACGTGTCCCAGCCATAAAGGAATGTCCTGTACGTGTCCCAGCCATAAATGAATGTCCTGTACGTGTCCCAGTCATAAAGGCCAGTCCTGTACGTGTCCCAGCCATAAAGGCCAGTCCTGTACGTGTCCCAGCCATAAAGGAATGTCCTGTACGTGTCCCAGTCATAAAGGCCAGTCCTGTACGTGTCCCAGCCATAAAGGCCAGTCCTGTACGTGTCCCAGTCATAAAGGCCAGTCCTGTACGTGTCCCAGCCATAAAGGAATGTCCTGTACGTGTCCCAGCCATAAAGGCCAGTCCTGTACGTGTCCCAGCCATAAAGGCCAGTCCTGTACGTGTCCCAGCCATAAAGGAATGTCCTGTACGTGTCCCAGCCATAAAGGAATGTCCTGTACGTGTCCCAGCCATAAAGGCCAGTCCTGTACGTGTCCCAGCCATAAAGGCCAGTCCTGTACGTGTCCCAGCCATAAAGGAATGTCCTGTACGTGTCCCAGTCATAAAGGCCAGTCCTGTACGTGTCCCAGTCATAAAGGCCAGTCCTGTACGTGTCCCAGCCATAAAGGCCAGTCCTGTATGTGTCCCAGTCATAAAGGCCAGTCCTGTACGTGTCCCAGTCATAAAGGAATGTCCTGTACGTGTCCCAGTCATAAAGGCCAGTCCTGTACGTGTCCCAGTCATAAAGACCAGTCCTGTACGTGTCCCAGCCATAAAGGCCAGTCCTGTACGTGTCCCAGCCATAAAGGCCAGTCCTGTACGTGTCCCAGTCATAAAGGAATGTCCTGTACGTGTCCCAGTCATAAAAGCCAGTCCTGTACGTGTCCCAGTCATAAAGGAATGTCCTGTACGTGTCCCAGTCATAAAGGCCAGTCCTGTACGTGTCCCAGCCATAAAGACCAGTCCTGTACGTGTCCCAGTCATAAAGGAATGTCCTGTACGTGTCCCAGCCATAAAGGCCAGTCCTGTACGTGTCCCAGCCATAAAGGAATGTCCTGTACGTGTCCCAGCCATAAAGGCCAGTCCTGTACGTGTCCCAGCCATAAAGGCCAGTCTTGTACGTGTCCCAGCCATAAAGGCCAGTCCTGTACGTGTCCCAGCCATGAAGGCCAGTCCTGTACATGTCCCAGTCATAAAGGCCAGTCCCGTACGTGTCCCAGCCATAAAGGCCAGTCCTGTACGTGTCCCAGCCATAAAGGACAGTCCTGTACGTGTCCCAGCCATGAAGGCCAGTCCTGTACGTGTCCCAGTCATGAAGGCCAGTCCTGTACGTGGCCATAAAGGCCAGTCCTGTACGTGTCCCAGCCATAAAGGCCAGTCCTGTACGTGTCCCAGCCATAAACGAATGTCCTGTACGTGTCCCAGCCATAAAGGAATGTCCTGTACGTGTCCCAGCCATAAATGAATGTCCTGTACGTGTCCCAGTCATAAAGGCCAGTCCTGTACGTGTCCCAGCCATAAAGGCCAGTCCTGTACGTGTCCCAGCCATAAAGGAATGTCCTGTACGTGTCCCAGTCATAAAGGCCAGTCCTGTACGTGTCCCAGCCATAAAGGCCAGTCCTGTACGTGTCCCAGTCATAAAGGCCAGTCCTGTACGTGTCCCAGCCATAAAGGAATGTCCTGTACGTGTCCCAGCCATAAAGGCCAGTCCTGTACGTGTCCCAGCCATAAAGGCCAGTCCTGTACGTGTCCCAGCCATAAAGGAATGTCCTGTACGTGTCCCAGCCATAAAGGAATGTCCTGTACGTGTCCCAGCCATAAAGGCCAGTCCTGTACGTGTCCCAGCCATAAAGGCCAGTCCTGTACGTGTCCCAGCCATAAAGGAATGTCCTGTACGTGTCCCAGTCATAAAGGCCAGTCCTGTACGTGTCCCAGTCATAAAGGCCAGTCCTGTACGTGTCCCAGCCATAAAGGCCAGTCCTGTATGTGTCCCAGTCATAAAGGCCAGTCCTGTACGTGTCCCAGTCATAAAGGAATGTCCTGTACGTGTCCCAGTCATAAAGGCCAGTCCTGTACGTGTCCCAGTCATAAAGACCAGTCCTGTACGTGTCCCAGCCATAAAGGCCAGTCCTGTACGTGTCCCAGCCATAAAGGCCAGTCCTGTACGTGTCCCAGTCATAAAGGAATGTCCTGTACGTGTCCCAGTCATAAAGGCCAGTCCTGTACGTGTCCCAGTCATAAAGGAATGTCCTGTACGTGTCCCAGTCATAAAGGCCAGTCCTGTACGTGTCCCAGCCATAAAGACCAGTCCTGTACGTGTCCCAGTCATAAAGGAATGTCCTGTACGTGTCCCAGCCATAAAGGCCAGTCCTGTACGTGTCCCAGCCATAAAGGAATGTCCTGTACGTGTCCCAGCCATAAAGACCAGTCCTGTACGTGTCCCAGCCATAAAGGCCAGTCTTGTACGTGTCCCAGCCATAAAGGCCAGTCCTGTACGTGTCCCAGCCATGAAGGCCAGTCCTGTACATGTCCCAGTCATAAAGGCCAGTCCCGTACGTGTCCCAGCCATAAAGGCCAGTCCTGTACGTGTCCCAGCCATAAAGGACAGTCCTGTACGTGTCCCAGCCATGAAGGCCTGTCCTGTACGTGTCCCAGTCATGAAGGCCAGTCCTGTACGTGGCCATTAAGGCCAGTCCTGTACGTGTCCCAGCCATAAAGGCCAGTCCTGTACGTGTCCCAGCCATAAACGAATGTCCTGTACGTGTCCCAGTCATAAAGGCCAGTCCTGTACGTGTCCCAGTCATAAAGGCCAGTCCTGTACGTGTCCCAGTCATAAAGGCCAGTCCTGTACGTGTCCCAGCCATAAAGGCCAGTCCTGTACGTGTCCCAGCCATAAAGGCCAGTCGTGTACGTGTCCCAGTCATAAAGGCCAGTCCTGTACGTGTCCCAGCTAGGCCCATAAATGACAACAACCAGATCAGTTCTTCCTGGAACCAAATAGGGTTCTACCTGGAATCAAATCGGTTCTACCTGGAACCAAATAGGGTTCTACCTGAAATCAAAAGGGTTCTACCTGGAATCAAAACGGTTCTACCTGGAACCAAATAGGGTTCTACCTGAAATCAAAATGGTTCTACCTGGAACCAAAAGGATTCTACCTGGAATCAAAACGGTTCTACCTGGAATCAAAACGGTTCTACCTGAAATCAAAACGGTTCTTCAAAGGGTTCTCCTATGGGGACAGCCGAATAACCCTTTTTGGTTCTGGAGAGTGCTTGTAAAAAATGTCTATTTTCCGTCCGCATTAGCAGACAGACTAGGACTAGGGAATGATCAATGACTTACCATGGAAAGACTAACCGGTGTGAAGCAGGGCTCCATTTAACTGTTGCTTTATGTTGGAACAGTCTATTCTTTAGTCCTCACACATCCATTCTTAAGGCTACTTCACAACACACTCAACAATGTCACCACAATAAACAGTCATTTCTGCAAATAAAATAACCTATTTCAATGTAGAGCAGGAAAGTCAATGAAAATGTGATCAATTGTGCGAGAGCACGTGAAGGATCTCTGCATGCTGAATGTTGATGTGACGAGGAGCATCAAGGCTTTCTGATTTCAACAGCTCTTATGTGAGTGAGTGAGTGAGTGAGTGAGTGAGTGAGTGAGTGAGTGAGTGATTGTCCAAATTGATGCCAAAACGTGTACAGTCGTGCAAGACGGAATATTGGAACATTGAGGGAGGCAACCCATCCGTCTTTACTGAGGCCCAGAAAACAGTCGCAGACTGGCCCGTCAGTCAGCCAGTCATTCAGCCAGTCAGTCAGCCCCTTTAGACCAGACCACTACAGTAAGTCAGTCTGTCAGTCAGTCAGTCCCTTTAGACCAGACCAGTCAGTGCAGTCAGTCAGTCAGCCCCTTTAGACCAGACCAGTCAGTCAGTCAGTCAGCCCCTTTAGACCAGACCAGTCAGTCAGCCCCTTTAGACCAGACCAGTCAGTCAGTCAGTCAGTCCCTTTAGACCAGACCAGTCAGTCAGTCAGTCAGCCCCTTTAGACCAGACCAGTCAGTCAGTCAGTCAGCCCCTTTAGACCAGACCAGTCAGTGCAGTCTGTCAGTCAGTCAGCCAGTCCCCACACAGCTAGCAGGCAGTGAGAGAGGTATAAAGCCAATACCGAGGCTTCACAAATCACTTAGAAGCACATTTTATCAGGTCTAAAAGTGACTCTCTTCAC